>NC_043013.1:55427838-55520338 GCF_006345805.1 Octopus sinensis | reverse complement strand
TCAGTAGTTTTCGAAGGTGTGTAAATGTGCACTGTTCTGCAAGAGATTTAAGAAAAAAGGAATATAACTTGAGGTTTTGGGAAATAAATACCAGTGTTTGATTGGTTTCATAAAATCTGCTTGCTTTCTTGCTATTGCTGTGGAAGCTAGAACCCTTGAGAGGCCTCTCTATCAAGCTGGGTGCTGGAGAGCTGTGTCAGCATCTGCAGATGACATCATTACAAATGTGTTAGACATCACAGAAGTGGATGTCATTCACTCCATTTTAAAGGAATATGAAGTGATGGCAGGAGCAGAAATAAATCTAAAAAGTCAATGGGCTTGTGACAAGTCTATGTCATCAAACAGCATCATCCATTCATGGCCAGATGGATTGGTTAAATTGCTCAAGTCGTCGTTTTGGTCCCAGTCATTAGCTGAACAGGAAATTAGATGACATTATTAGCTTGGTGGCCAGCCACACTAAGAAATGGTTTGAGAGGAAGCTTTCCTTGGAAGGCTGAACAGAAATGTTGAATGCCCACAACACCTCTATCATAACTTACCACCTGGCCATTGTTCCTTGCTGTGGTCCCTATTTATCCAGTTTGGAACATCTCTTTTTCCACTTGCTGAGGAAGGCATGTGTTCCACTGATCAGTGGTTCAACTGTTGTCAACATCCTCAGGTACGTGGTCTCAGCATGCTGAGGTTGCTGATGCACAGATACTTTCTTAGGCCGTGACACCCTCAGATTTTCCTGCACTGAGAGCAGCTGTAGTCTTTGTAAGACATGCTTTTTTTGTAGCTCATCTCTTCCATGGAGTTGCAGTTTTGGGTCAAGAAAAGACCATGATTGGGCACCAGAATGTCAAGGACTCTTCACTCCTTACCTGCTATGCAATGCATTTGGTGGAGGTTCCAGTTTGAGTAAGAGTAATAATGTTGTTAGAGAAACCCTGGACTTGTACAAAGATGAACTAAATGGTATTTCAGGAAACATTTGAATCAGGAATTACTACTAGACATCTTTGGTTTGGTAGTGCTGCTAAGGGCAGTTTAAGATGAACCCTACAAGCATGGAAGTCCTCTCTTGGCTGGTGTGCTCAAGATGCATGCAGAGTGACAGACCAAACGGTATGCTCATTGGCCAAGTTCATCCACAAGATTGACCCCTACCCCTCAATTTTAACAAAGCAGAGTAGGCAGCATTCCTCTGTCTCATGGTTGTGGTGAAAGAGGTCCTGTGGTAGACAAAACTGAAAGGATTAAGGAGAGACCTTTTCCTCTTTGGCCCAGCACTCATCTATTAGTTTCAAGCACAACTTGGAAAGGAGGATGAGGATGATGGAGAGAGAAGTGCTCTCACTCAGCAAATTCATCAAAAGGTGGGTGAATGGAAGTACACTGAGCATGCGCCTGTAGAGTGGAGAAAATCAGTTGGGTTAGGGCTGGTGCACTTGTTAGTCAGAGAGGTCCTAGATCTTAAAGATTCCATGTTTGAAGGCAGCTCCACTCTACCAGCAGCACTGCATCATTTATGTGTTCACATATTTTGTATCCTATGTCTATTTGCATCTCCTCTCCATTTCTTCCCATTTCTTATACAAACAGTGACACAAATCGTAAACTGCCTCCATAACGCTTCCTCAGTAGATGCTCTGTGGCCTGGCAAATCATTTACATGTCAGACAAATGACTTATTGACATTTCTCCTGCCTCTTTCACATTCTCAGTTCAAATGCCACCCAGGTCAACTTTACTTTTTATCCCTTCAGGGGCAATGACATTTCAGTTAAGTAATGAGGGTGATGCAATTAACTATTCCCTCCCCTCACAATAGCTGACCCTGTGTCAAAATATGAAGTCATCATTATTATTATTATTATTAAATATGTACATATATAAAGGTATATATATATGTATGTATACACACACACCTATGTATATGTGTATATGTAAATATATGTATATATATATACACACATGCATATACATAAATATATATATATATATATATATATATATATATACATATATACCTATATATATAAACATATATATACATATATATACATATCCATATATACACACACACACACATATATATATATATATATATATATATATATATACACATCATCATCATCATATATGTGTGTGTGTATGTGTTCCTTTACTGAAATCAAGACATCCATCTAACACTGTGGAGAATGGAAATAAGTGACTCACAATAGAAATGGTGAGGAGTCACCTTTGAATAAACAAATTAATTCTGTTACGTACACTGGACCTTCCACTTGTAAATCCAGACACACACACACAACTGATGGCATATATACACATTTATCACATTTTTGTGCTGCATGATTTATTCCAGCTGTCTATATCTTTAAAGTGTATGTCATGGAGACTTAGTCGTTGCACTAAATGTTCCAGCTTTGCCATTTATTGAGGTTTTTATAATACATGCCTTAGATACAAACTTTGTGGCTAAATTTCTCATCTCCACAAATGTATGTTCTTATACCCCCCCCCCCCACACACACACATATTATACATATAAAACAGAAATTGTACAGGAGTTGATTCATTTGAGTAAAAAATTCTTCAAGGCAGAGCCAAAGCATGTCTGCAGTCTACTGATTGAAATGAGTAAAAATCAAAATATACATTATACATATAAAATAGATATAAACATATCCACATGCATATATATATATATATATACATATATAGGGTGCAATGGGTATATTGTTGCTATTTTATATTTTTTAATTTGGCACATGTGCGTTGTTTGTTTATGATTTTGTCAACTACACAGTATAGTAGGGCCAGCTGGACACCATCTCTGAGAAAAACAGGACCATGACACAATCTGCTTTGCCAGAAATTTGGAAATAACATGCAGTACTCCTTGGCATTCACACTGGAAGCTCTAATACAAACATTTCAAAGTGTTTGGCAGTCAATCTGAGGATAGTACATTCTGAGGACATGTACTGAGTATGATAAAACTCCCACATCCAGTCAACATCATGGTGTTTGGAGTGATCACCGATGGCGATGTTATGCCTCCATTCACCTTCCTACATGACTTCAATATCAACACAGAAGCCTACATCAAGTGCCTGGAGGCGGTAGTGCTGCCCTGGGTCAAGAGGGTGGCTGCTGGAAGACCCTACATGTGGCAACAGGACTCTGCACCATGCCACACAAGCAGGAGAATCTAGTCATGACTGTTAGACAATTTCTGCAACCCTATCACCCCTATTATCTGGCCACCTAACTCCCCTGACTGCAACCCCCTTGATTATTATGTGAGGGATGCAGTTGAGTAAGAGACCAACAAAAGTCCTTGTAACACCAAAGATGAAATGAAGGCAAAGATTATGGCAGTATTCGCCAAATTAATCAAGGTGACCATCCAGAAGAGTTGCAGAAGATTCCAAAATTATCTGGAGGCCGTGGTTGAAGCCAATGGCAATTTTTTAGCCTTGGTTGAAGCCAAAGAGAGGGAGAAAGAGCAGTTAAAGCCAAACTTTAACGTGTTGAATGGCAGTTGTTTTTAAAATAAAAATAAAATAAAAACAGACGGACTTTTCTTCTTGGTAAGAAAATGATGTAAGACAGGCTAGATAGATGAAGTCTATCTTATTAGTTATTGTGGTCAATAGAAAACTAGTTTCATGATTAATGTACAAGCTAAAGAAATCAATTTTTAAAAAATTAACTTAATTTAGAAGCACATTTTTCTATCTTCAGTTGTGTATACCATATTTTAAGAAAAAATATAACAACTATAAAATATATTTACCTTCATCTATCCACATCAATTTGTAACCCAAGGTATTCAGTATATCGAAAACGGTAATAGAGGGAGAAGAAATATACTTCTTCATCCACATTCAAATATGCTTTCTAATCTTTTGCTGGGCCAGTAGCGGCAAATTATGTATATATATGTATGTGTGTGTGTGTGTGTGTGTGTGTGTATGTGTGTGTGTGTGTGTGTGTGTGTGTGTGTGTGTGTGTGTGTGTGTATAAAGATAAAGAGAAGGAGAAAGAACAAGTAAAGCCGAACTCTGTGTTGAATGGCCATTGTTTTTAAAAAAAAAATAAAATAAAAACAGACAGACTTTTCTCCTTGGTAAGAAAATGATGTAAGACAGGCTAGATAGATGAAGTCTATCTTATTAGTTACTGTGGTCAATACAAAACTGGTTTCCTGATTAATGTACAAGCTAAAGAAATCAATTTTAAAAAATTAACTAAATTTAGAAGCACATTTTTCTATCTTCAGCTCTGTATACCATATTTTAAGAAAAAATATAACAACTATAAAATATATTTACCTTCATATATATATATATATATATATATCACCATGATCGACCAGGCTATCAGATGTTGCTACACATCGCTGGTCACAATGCGCTTCGCATTGTTTTAGCCTTCAAATGACGCCACCCCACTGGCTAAGCGAGCAGGCCATATATATATATATATATATCATCATCATCATCATAATCATCATCATCGTCATTTTTTAATGTCCATATTCCATGGTAGCATGAGTTAAACAGTTTTTAGCTATTGAAGAATCTTGATTGAGTAACTGGATTCTCTGTGTAGTTTTGTTAATATCATGTAGCATCATAAGTTTTGGTTTCACCCTTAGTCAGTCTTGGTTGAGAAAAAATCTATGATGAACATTTTGACCAGAATCCAATGATTACAAGAACTGCATCATGTTCCAGTGTCTGCTTTGATATATTTTCTATGGCTGGATACCCTTCCAAACATCAGCCACTTCACAGTGTGTACCTCTGGCACACCATTAAGGTCACCATGTATTTTGCAAGTCAGCAAACTCAAGAAGGGTTTGCTGCATTCTTATGTTAGATGGGGGTTAAGTTATGAGGGAAGAGGTTGGGGTTAGGGGAGGTGCTTGTAGAAGGGCTACATGGCTACTCGTGTTTAGGAGAAAATGAATGAGGATGAAGTGGTGGTATCTCCAAAAAGATGAATTGTAGTGATGAGGTGTCCAGATGGTACCTCGGGTAGGAACAGTACTAGTGGGGGAATGAGAAAGGTTACAAAGATTGGAAAGGGTTGACGGGAGAAGATGTGCAAGTTGGGGTGGTTAGAGGGATGCTAGCAGCAGGGTAGTAATAAATGATGCTACCATTGACTGTAGGAGAAGAGAGATGATGTATTCAGATAGGCTGTAGGAGAAGGGTAGAGAGAGAGAGAGGGAGAAAGAGGGTGAGAGTGAGAGGGAGAGGTATTAGTGGTAAATGTTCAGGTGGTAGTGATGAGGTGATAAGGTGGTTGCTGGCAGTAGTAGGGATGGTATCAGTCACAGCAGGTTACAGGGACAGTCATCATAGTAGTGGTGATAATGTTGGTCATGGCTGTGATGAAGTTTGTAATTTATAGGAGTCACTGGCCCAACACTGATCGATTATTGATCTTTGGATTAAGATGGTAGATGTGATAAGGAATCCTTGATATGAAGATTTCCTGTATTTCTCTCTGTGGCTAGCATGGACACGTGGTTGTGGAAGGAGGATGTATTTGTTGTCAGTAGTTTATCCGGTAGGATGTGAAACAGTTGGGCCAAATCATGTATTTTTGTGCAGGGTTGTTGTTCCATATGAGTTCTTTTTGTTGACATGTAACTACACAGCCCCTAATGAAATATTGAAACCGTCCTTACAGACCCCAGATGTGGTCATCTCATTAAAGTGAGGAATCCTCAGGAAGCAGGTGCTAGAGAGATTCCTCTTGTCATTTTTATTCCGTTTGTATCCATGCAGAGTGTTCACAATGGGTGCTGGGGACTTGTTAATTCGAGGAATGCTGAGGAACTGGGTGACTCGAGTGGCTCTGTCACTGTGTAATGGAAACAGGCAGTTTCATTCTGTATGTAGCCAATTTTAGCACTAATGTGTATATATATATATATATATGTGTGTGTGTGTGTGTGTGTGTGTATTATGCTCATTAAATATTTTGAACAACAGTGAAACAGTAATAAAAAAAGAATATTTCCCCTCTCAGAGAATTGTGTTTCAATGTGAACCTGACTTGCAAAAACGAAGTTTGATCTGAAACACTTAAAAGAAAACAAGCAAAAAAAAAAAAAAATATTGGTTACTAAAAATTTGTCAAATTTTTCTAAAAGAAGCAATCAGAAATTGCTGAAAGAAATATATGTAGATGTAATTCAATATAGAATATATTCTATAAAAGCAGCTACAGGGAAATTATCTTTATTATTATTATTATTATTATTATTATTATTATTATTATTATTATTATTGTTATTAATATTATTATTATTGTTGTTGTTGTTGTTGTTGTTGTTATCATTATTATTATTATTATCATTATCATTATTATTATTATTATTTGTTGTTGTTGTTATTATTGATAATTTATAAAAATAAAATATATTTTCTGGATTGATTATTTGTTTATTATATTTTGTTTCTTAACAAATTTGTGTGTGTGTGTGTGTGTATACATGTATGTGTATAAGAAAAACTGAACTGAAGTCCATGTCAAGAATTGATTTTGCTATCTAGAGAAATCAGTTTCACACTTACATAATTTGCAGAAATCTCATAAGAATACATTTTTCATGTCAGAATATCCATTATAATTCATTGAATGTCGTGAAGCATTTTGTTTTTGTGTTCCATCATGGTTTCACTGGCTGCATATTGTCACTTGGTGATCAACATTCTGAATAAATATGAAGTGCCGAGTGCTGCTTTCTTTCATTTCATTTTGGTTTTTCATTCTTTCTTTTACTTCTCTGCTTTTCAAATTTGTATTTTTCCTAGAAATTTCTAAATAAAGACATATTTTAGCAATATTTTTTTGAGACCTTTTATAAATTATAATATTTACCATACATGTGAGCTGCTAATCATATTATTATACCAAACATGATTTGAAATGTAAGCAAAAAATAAATATGTATATATAAGTATACATATATATATTATATATATAAGAATTGAAATGCAATAAAATAACTGGTAGTTTTATATACATATATATATATATCAATATATATGTGTGTGTGTATATATATATATATATATATACACAAAATGAAATTAGTTTCAGAGTGACAAGTTACAGCTAGCAGCTTGTTCAACAAGACTAGTAGAACAGGCTGCTGTAATAAATTTGACTGCTATATAGGCATTGAGTTTACCCATTTGGAAATATTGTTAGCATTTTGAACATTTCTTTTTTAACTAATAACTTGAACACTACTGAGTGTGTGTATGTGCATGCGTGCATGTGTATTGTGTGTGCGTGTGTGTGTGTACATGTACATACACACATACGTATGTATGTATAAATTTGTGTGTATCGATGTGGTTGTTTGTAAAATACTTCACCAAAATACATTCTGCTTCTTCATCTCTGTGCTGCCAGCATCACTTCCTCTCCGCTGGACCACCTGTCTTTGTCATTCATCTGTCGTTGATTTGTCCACACACAAACATATATGAAAATGGCATGGAGAAAGAAATTATGGAAACTAAAAGATCTTGCAATTGGAGATAGATTTAGAGAAATTCTAATTGACGCATATGTCGTAGTGGTTAAGAGTGCGGGCTACTAACCCCAAAATTTCGAGTTTGATTCCAGGCAGTGACCTGAATAATAATAACAATAACAACATTGAAAAATACCCTAGGAATGAGAACTCAAGGTTCAAAATTTCCCCAAGACACCTGATGAAGGCTGGAGGGTATATCAGCCGAAACGTTGTGTTAACAACAAACAAGATGAGGATAAATATCCGTCAAAATGTAAATAATGGATACATATGTGTATAGGAAAGAAGATTTATATAGAAGTAGCATAGGCATCAACTAGGAATTTTTCTGAAATAACCTGCCTGGGTTTATAAATCATCCATGTAGCTGGAGCAAAATCTCAGCCAAAAGTAAGATGACGGCAGGAGTTGACAGAGCAGTGAAGACTAAAAGACATGCTTGAAGAGACTGGATGGAAAGTAGTAGAAAGGAGCGTTCCCTAATGGCGCGAAGAGTAACAGATATATTTGGGTAAGGGTGAGGCAGAGAGGAAGAGATTTGTACATGTTTATCAGCATAAATATGAAGGAAGTGGGGTGTTTGGAATGACAAAGCAGGGTGTGAGAGAGAATTGAGAAATCATTGGTGAGAAGTATATTGAGGATGATGAAGGCATACTCACCATCGATATGGAAGAGAAGAAAGTGGCTTGAAAGTGCTATCATGAGAGGCTCTTAAATGTTGGGAATGGGTGGCATAAAGAGGGTTTACTCCAGCTGGACCTACAGGGGAACCAGCAATTTAAATTGAGAGCAGCATGTTAAATACAGCAAAGATACAAAGAGAGTAAAAGCCACGTGACCGTCAGGAATAACTGCAAAGACATTTGAATTACTGGTGAAGTAGGTTATATGATTTCCACCCAGATACTTAATCAAGTTATATACAGTAAGGAATCATACTCAATGACTAGCATCACAGAATCACTGTAAAGTGATACAAAAGCAAAGAGCTGCCTCTGTAACAGAATCAAATCTCTTGATCAGGTGATGAAGACCCAACTCATCCATGATAGATTAGGCCTAGATGAGAGGCAGTTTTGCTTTGTTACTGGAAGAGGAACCAAGATACAGTCTTCTTAGTGAGGCAATTATAAGAGAAATACTTGGAGAAGATAAAACTGCTATTCCTGGCATAATTTGTTTGTTTTTTCTTTATTTGGAGAAAATGTTTGACAGCATCCTGTGCTAAGTGATGCAGAAGGTTACTGAGGACACTTGTTGATGATAAATCGCTTGCAGAGGCTGTGTGGGCTACGTACAAAGATGCTGTGAAGGAAAGTGAGAGCTGACATCAATTTTAGTGAGGAATGTATATGTATGTGTGTCTGTATTTGTCCCGCAACCATCGCTTGACAACCGATGTTGGTGTGTTTACATCCCTATAACTTAGCGGTTCAGCAAAAGAGGCCAATAGAATAAGTACTAGGCTTACAAACAATATGTCCTGGGGTTGATTTGTTCGACTAGAGGTGGTGCCCCAGCATGGCCACTGTCAAATGACTAAAACAAGTGAAAGAATGTGTGTGTGCGTGTGTGTGCTTGTGTGTGTACATAGTCTTTTACTTGATTTCTATTTTTCAGTTATTAAACTGTGGCCATGCTAAAGCATAGTTTTTTTAGTCCAAATAATCCTTCCTAGAACTTATTTTTAAGTCAGGTACTTGTTTGGTTTGTTTCTTTTGCTGAACTGCTAAGTTATCAGCACATAAACACACCAACATAGGCTCTAAAATTGTGGATGGAGACCAAATACAACAGAGACACATTTTAAAACATAATTCACGTATATATTTATGTACTAGGTGGGGGCAGAGAGGATGGACGTTTTTGAAATGGCTATTACTTAGCCCCAGGGGGAGGGACATAAGTCCAACAGGTACCCCTTGGTCTGTGGTGTCTTAGCATTTTTCTTTCTTTTCAGGTGAAGCCATGGTGCTGTGGACGATAGAGCATCGTGTGTTTGCCCACGAAAGTGATGTGAAGAATTACATGTCTGTCACAGCAGTTCAGCATGAATTTCAATGCCACTTCAACATTCACCGAAATCAGGCTGTTTCCACCCATAACACAATCATACGTTGGTTGAATGTATTTTGTACATGAGTTTGAAGGAGACCAGTGGGAGTGCCATGAATGGTACAGACCCTGGAAAACGTGGAACGCGTGATACAAGTTTTGATATGAAGTCTGAATCGCTCTGCTCAGAGGCATTCCACTGAACTTGGCATTGGTAAATGATCAGTAAAGCATATTTTGCATGAAGACCTGCATTGCCACCTGTACAAATTGGTCATTGGGCAACAGTTGAAACCATGGGACTATGCACAGCGACTTAACTTTGCACATCAGATGGAAGCAATTATTGAAGCAAATGACAACCTCATTTTTTTAATGAGTGATGAAGCTCATTTTCTTCTGAATGGCATGGTGAATCAACAGAACTGTTGTTATTGGGCTCTTGAAAATCTGAGAGAACTGCATGAAAGTGAAGGTCTGGTCTCCTTACTTTTTTTGGAGAAAATAATGGAAATGCTGTTACTGTGAACTCAAAGCTTTGCCTCGAGATGATAAACAACTTCTTTGTGCCTGAATTATGATGAAAACGTATGCCTATTGGATGTGTGTAGTTTCAACTACGGCCCACACAACCAGAGTATCAATGGATGTTCTTTGCCCTCTCTTTGGTGACCACCTCATTTCCAATTTTGCTCGCATTCCTTGTCACCCTCGGTCCCCTGATTTGTCTATGTGAGATTATTTCTTATAGGGAAGCCTCAAGGCACATGTACCTTCTCTTCCACTGTTTGAAGTATATATATACAGGGTGCAATGAATAAACTGTCATCTAAATTACACTAAAAAAGGAAAACACATCTTATTTTAACAGACATATTTACAAAGATTACATAAAAATATCTTGAAATATTAATTTATTCAGTAAAATCGCCCTTGGCTTCAACCACGGCCTCCTGACGACTTTGGAATCCCTTGCAACTCTTCTGGATGGACTCCTTGTTTAAGTTGGTGAATGCTGCCATAACCCTTGCCTTCAGTTCATCTTTAATGTTACAAGGAATGTAACTGCACCCCACACATAATAATCAAACAGTCTGGGCAGTTAAGTGACCAGATGTTAGGGGGTGATGTGGTCGCAGAAATTGTCTGACAGCCATGACTAGGTTCTCTTGCTTGTGTGGCATGGTGCAGAGTCCTGTTGCCACATGTAGGGTTTTCTAGCAGCCACCCTCTTGACCCAGGGCAGCACTACCTCCTCTAGGTACTCGATGTAAGCCTCCATGTTGAGTCTGAGGCTGTGTGGGAAGATGAATGGAGGCATAACCTCACCATCACTAGTAATCTCTCGAAACACCATGATGTTGCCTGGATGTTTGATTTTTATCACACTCGGGACATAACCTCAGATTGCACTGTCCTCAGATTTGGCACCAAACACTGCCAAGCAGTACAGCATGTCATTTCCAAATTTATGGCAGAGTGAGTTGTGTCATGATGCTCTTTTTCTCACAGACAGTGCCCAGCTGACCCTACTATACTGTGTAGTCGACAAAACAAAAACAAACAATGCACATATGTGAAATTAACAATATGAAATGGTGAAATTTTGCCCATCGACCCCTGTATATTTTTCAACTTACCCCCTTTTTTTTATTAGTTATTTTTTTCTTACTTAGAACTAAAGCCATGCCCATACCTGAGCACCACCTTGAAACAGTCTAATAAAATAGGCTGATCCCAGTACTTTTACATTTGAATGTCTGCTATTCATTCTTTCAGTCACTTTTGCCAAACTCCTAAGTTGCACAGATGTAAACAAACCAACACCAGTTGTTAAGCAGGGGAAGGGAGATACACACAGACACTAAAACATATACATATGAATGCATATTTATGTATGTGTGCATGAATATATGTATATATGTTTGCAGACACACACACACACACATACACGTATATGATTGTGTCCCACACAGTTTCTGCCTGCCATTGGTTGACCCATGGCAATAGTAGAAGAAAACACCCAAAGTTCCATGCAATGGCACTGACCCCTAACCAACATAATTATATAGCAAGTTTACACAGCCAAATCCCCAAGATTTATTCTTCGTAAGCCTAGTACTTATTCTATCAACCTCTAAGTTATGGGGATGTAAACACACCAACACCACAACACCTGTTGTCAAGTGGTGATGGAGGACAAATACAGACTCAACAAACACATACATCATCATTATCATCATCTTATTTAACGTCTGCTTTCCATGCTGGCATGGGTTGGACAGTTTAACTGAAAACTGGTAAGCTGGGGGAGCTGTACCAGGTTCCAGTCTGATTTGGCAAGGTTTGGCTGGATGCCTTTCCTAATGCCAACCACTCTGAGAGTGTAGTGGGTGTTTTTTACATCCCAGTGGCACAGGTGCCACAGGCTTGACACTGCCATCAGCCACAACTACTGTCTTGTTTGGCTTGACAGGTCTACACAAGCATGGTATATTGTCACTGCCTCCATGGGCTCAATGCTCAAATGGTGCTTTTTATGTGCCACCAGCACAGGTGCCAGTCAGACAGCACTGGCATCAGCCATGACTTTGATCTCACTAGGCTCAATGGGTCTTTTCACCGATGGTCTCAGTTGATTGTCATTGCCTCTGTGAGGTCCAACATTTGAAGATTGTGCTTTGATATATGATGGGCTTCTTTCAGTTTCTGTCTATCAAATCCACTCACAATCTGAGGCTTTAGTAGAATATATTTGCCCAAGGTGCCACACAGTGGGACTGAACGTGGAGCCATGTGGTTGGGAGGCAAGCCTCTTACCACACAGCCATGGCTGCACCTATATATAGTGTGTGTGTATATGTATATATATATATATATATATATATATATATACATGCAAACACACATATACATATATATATATATGTATTTATACACACACATAAACATACACACATACATTTATATATGTATATACACACACACAAACATTCATATACATATATGCATACATACATGTATATATATACGCACACATATACATATGTGTGTATATGTATATATATGAGTGTGTGCGTATATTACATTTAAATATATGAGTCAAACATCTGTTCAGTAATTTTGTTTTTTATGTTCTGTCCTTTGTGCTTTTTAACGACCATTTGATGAGAGAGGGGAGTAGAGAAGGGAGTGGGTGGGAAGTTTTCATTTAAGTAATCACCATCAAAATATTGAGCTCGATATTGTGTCAAGTGTTTTTTTTTAATTAATAGTGAATGTTAATTGAGTGATTAGCTTCTCTGTTTTGATAATATTATGCAGCACCATAAGACTCAGGGTAGCTCTTGGTCAGTCTTGGCTGAATAAACCAATGAGGAATTGTGTACCAGCCAAACTAATTCTTTATTTGCTTGTTGCACATCTGGCACTGCATTATCCAATGCAACCTTCCCTTTGTAAGGTGCAAGGGTATAATATGAGGACGATTAGTCTTCTGTTTCTAGCAAATATTTCTAATGCACCAATAAAAAGTTCTTAGGATGGCCAGTAGATATTAACTCAGACATTTTGCTTTTAGGGTAGATGATCACCGGTCCAACTTGAGGAATTTCTCATCAAAACAAAGGTTGCATTTGTTTCCGCCATGCTGAAACTACATGAAGTATTTAGAATGATACTACGGTATACCATCTCTTGTTCTCTTTTGTACCATTGCCTTGGAAATTGACTTCCGGGAGTAATTCTGGTAGGAGGTGGTATGTTGGTAAAAATAAGGTGGTGAGCTGGCAGAAATGTTAGCACGCCAGGCGAAATGCTTAGCGGTATTTCGTCTGCCACTACGTTCTAAGTTCAAATTCTGCCGATGTAGACTTTGCCTTTCATCCTTTTGGGGTCGATAATTTAAGTCCCAGTTACGCACTGGGGTCGATATAATCGACTTAATCCATTTGTCTGTCCTTGTTTGTCCCCTCTGTGTTTAGCTCCTTGTGGGTGGTAAAGAAATAGGTATGTTGATAAAAATTGTTTTCCAATTGGTCGTCTATGAAGCCAATGTACGAGATTATTTACTTTTGTTTGTGAAATGATAAAGGGATGAAAATTGTCCAGGGAAATAACCCCGATTCCTTGTAGTTGCATTGATGCTAACAGAGAATCTATATGAAGTATCTTGGCTTAAATCAAAGCATAGTACTATCATTGAATCTGTTGTCTATGAACACATCTTCATCTTTTGTATAGAATAATGTATAAGATTTCATCTATTATGAGCTGCCTTCCTATAAGGAGGCTGATGATGAGAAGGGAAGTTTGGATGGAGGAGGAGGAGGAGGAATGTCTGTACAAAGCAGTGAAAGATATTAATTAAAGAAAGCAACATTACAATTCGACAATTCTAGTTTCCTGATCAATCAAATATTTGGCTTAAAATTTGATTTCAGGGAAATATTTAAATACAAATTCAGCCATGAAACCAAATTAGGGATGCCAACACACAGAATTCTATCTCTTTTGTAAGAATATGATGAGATTCTATTTAAGAGGTGACAAAGTGCAATATTTTCTAACAGACCAAAAGAAGAATTCTTTGTGCATATGTTTCAAGGCAAACCTCTGGTAGAATGTGAAGAATTCTTATGTTAAGAAGCCAAGCAGACTAAGAACTTTTATTCTTTTGTACTTTTACTTACTTCTGCAAATAGGCTATGGCCATACTGGAGCACTACCTTCATGGGTAAAATTGATTGTATCATACCCCAATATTTATTTTGGGCTGGTACTTACGTTCTTGTTCTATTTATCAAATGCCTAACTTATGCTTTTCCCATAAACAGGCACGACTCAATGTAATGACATTGGACTGACTGAAAGTTAGGAATTACTGTCAATATTACATTTCTTAAAGAATAACAAATTTGCAGAGAGAGAGAGAGAGAGAGAGAGAGAGAGAGAGAGAGAGGGGGATAGAGGGAGAGAGAGAGAATGATGCAAATAAAGAAATAAAGCTGCTTGGATTAGATGAGCAAAATATCATTCAACTATGGTGGTAGTTGAATAATATTCTTAAGGTTGCAATTTACTCACATGCAGCATCTTTCAGAGCTTAATGCTAATTTAGTTCTTGAGCAAATTGAAAACTATTAATATTTTTGAAGAGGACTGGTCCCTAGCTACAGTTTGGCATAAACAATTGAGATTTGGTCCAGTAGAAAAAAGGTTAAATCAAAATATGTAGCAGTGTTTTAGGAGAGTAAGTAACACCTCCAATCAAGTTTAGATCTAAATAACTTTTTTTATTTTAAAAGTAAAATATATTTATCTTAGTTTCAATGATAGAAGAAAGCATGAAGAATTTCATAGTTTTGTTCCCATGCAACAAAAATTTGTATTAAAAAAGTTGTGAGGTAAAATATCAGGAAAAATATAAATAAGGCAAAAAATTGGATTTAGGTATAATTAACTTTTTTTTATTTTAAATCAAATAAAGCTTAAATGATAGAGCTCTGTTCGAGTAATTTCATGGTAACAATCTCATGCAATGATGCTTTAAAAGAAACAAGTTACGAGTGTTTGTTTCTCAAATTTGAGAGTGATACTCTTTACTCTCTCTTTTCTCTTTTACTTGTTTCAGTCATGTGCATGTGGCCATGCTGGAGCACCACCTTCAGTCGATCAAATCGACCCCAGGACTTATTCTTTGTAAGCCTAGTACGTCTTTTATCGGTCTCTTTTTTGCCGAACCGCTAAGTTACGGGGACGTAGACACACCAGCATCGGTTGTCAAGCGATGTTGGGGGGGATAAACACAGACACAGAAGCATGCACATACATATATATATATATACATATATATGACGGGCTTCTTTCAGTTTCCGTCTATCAAATCTACTCACAAGGTTTTGGTCGCCCCGAGGCTATAGTAAAAGACACTTACCCAAGGTGCCACACAGTGGGACTGAACCCAGAACCATGTGGTTCGTAAGCAAGCTACTTACCACATATCCACTCCTACGCCTATATAATTTTATATATAATTCTATACTTTTTTATGAATATAGTTCTGTAAGGGGACTTTTAATATTTGTCACAGGCATCATTGAGACACGGAACAAATTATCAACTACTCCACTAATTGATACATTTAACACATTATTAATTAGCATAATAGCATAGCCTGGAAAATACACGGATTATGTGGAAAAATGCGAGTAATAGAAATAATATTCTTAAGATTATAAACCTGGAAAATTACAGGACAAGTTATTAGACTTGGAAAAGTTCAGGACAACTTATTACATCTGGTAAAGTACAGAAGAAGAAAATCAGAGTACGTGACAGAATACATGGATTAGCAACCACTATATCGGCCTATGCCCCTCAGCCAGGGCTACCCGATGGACAGAAAGACCTATTCTATGATGCCCTACTGCAGACTACCTCGTTGACGAACGACAGAGACCTTCTCTTTGTGGCTGGTGATTTCAATGGGCATGTTGGAAAGCATGCTGGGGGCTTCCATGGTGTACATGGAGGCTATGGTTATGGTTCCTGCAACGAGGAGGGAACCAGACTGCTGGAGTTCTGCGATGCAAATGATCTTATGGTTTGCAACACTAACTTCAGGAAACCTACCAGCCACCTGGTCACCTACCGATCGGGTCGACATACTAGCCAAATTGACTACGTCCTTGCCAGGAAAAGGGAAAGATGGCTGCTTATAAATGCCAAAACCTTCCCAGGCGAAGAATGTACCCCACAACATAGACTGGTAGTTAGTGACTTTAGGATCAGGACTAAGAGGACGACCAGAAGACGACCAACATGGAGAAGAAGGATCAGGAAGCTTAAAGATCCTGCAATTGGACAGAGATTTAGGGACATATTACTTGAAATGTTTGACGAAGTAGAAGGGGATATAGCTTCACATGGGGTAGAAGACAACTGGAGGTTTCTAAGGGACAACTTGCTGAGAGCCACTGAGCAGATCTGTGGCTAGTGCAAAGTCCCCTCTCGACCTAAAATAACGTGGTGGTGGAACAATGTTGTAGACAGGGCTATTAGAGAAAAGAGACAGGCTTGGAAGGACTGGAAGAATGGGGATAGCAGGGAATTGTATCAGACTGCCAAAAGAGAAGCTAGGAGACAGGTTTATTTAGCCAGAGGGGAAGCAGATAAGAAAAAATTTGCCAATGTTCTGTGCCATGAGGACCAAAGACTTGAGGTATTTCGCGTTGCAAGACAGTGTGTGAGAGAGAATCGTGATGTGGTAGGAGAGAAATGTGTTCACATGGATGATGGTTCACTTGCACTAAATGAGGATGCAAAGAGAGAGGTTTGGAGACGCCACTATGAAAGGTTGCTGAATAAAGAAAATGAATGGGATAAAGAGAGTCTGCTGAATGTCGACCCAACAGAGGGACCAGCTATCTGAGTTGACAGTTCTTTGGTAGTTAAAGCAATTAAGAGTATGAAGACAGGGAAAGTCCCCGGCCCATCAGGAATTACTGCAGAGACGCTCAAAATATCTGGTAGTGTTGGCTATAGCGTAGTCACACGTATAGTTAACCAGGTGATACACGAAGGAGTCATACCCACTGACTGGTGTAGCAGCATAATAGTCAACTGCTACAAAGGTAAAGGTGATGCCCTAGATACAAATAATTACAGAGGTATCAAGCTGTTGGATCAGGTAATGAAGGTTACGGAGAGGGTCATAGCCCAACTAATTAGAGAGAGAGTTAGTTTAGATGAGATGCAGTTTGGGTTCGTGCCAGGGAAAAGCACCACTGATGCCATATTCCTGGTAAGACAGCTGCAGGAGAAATATCTAGCCAAAGATAAACCCCTGTACCTGTCTTTCGTTGACATGGAGAAAGCCTTCGATAGGGTCTCCTGATCCCTTATCTGGTGGTCAATGAGGAAACTAGGGATAGATGAATGGTTAGTGAGAGCTGTGCAAGGCATGTACAGGGATGCTGCTAGTAAGGTGAGGGTTGGCAATGAGTACAGTGAAGAATTCCAGGTAGAGGTTGGGGCCACCAGGGTTCAGTCCTCAGCCACCTCCTATTTATCATAGTCCTCCAGGCAATAATGGAGAAATTCAAGACAGGATGCCCTTGGGAGCTCCTCTACACTGATGACCTTGCTCTAATTGCTGAGTCTCTATTAGAACTGGAGGAGAAGTTTCAGGTGTGGAAGCAAGGATTAGAATCGAAGGGCCTTAGAGTCAACCTAGCTAAAACCAAAGTCCTAATAAGTAGGAAGGTAGACAAGTCACAAACGCCTTCAGGTAGATGGTCTTGCTCGATCTCTAGGAAAGACGTAGGTAGAAACTCTATAAGATGCACCAAGTGTAAGCTATGGACACATAAGAGGTGCAGCAACGTCAAGGGAAGGTTAACTAGGAAGATAGTTTTTGTATGTGGCAGATGCTCAGGAGCAATAAACACTGAAAATGCACAGAGAGCAACTTCCGCCACATTCCAGGGAGAAAAACTAGAAATAGTTGATAGCTTCCATTACCTAGGTGACCAAGTCAGTAGTGCAGACGGGTGTATTGAAAGTGTAACTGCTAGAGTAAGAATAGCCTGGGCAAAGTTCAGAGAGCTCTTACCTCTACCAGCGGCAAAAGGCCTCTCGCTCAGAGTAAAAGGCAGACTGTATGACGCATGTATACGAACAGCCATGCTACGTGGCAGAGAAACATGGACTGTGACTGCTGAGGATATGTGTAAGCTCGCAAGAAATGAAGCCAGTATGCTCCGATGGATGTGTAATGTCAGTGTTCGTACTCGACAGAGCGTATGTAACTTGAGAGAAAAGTTGGACCATAGAAGCATGAGTTGTGGTGTGCAAGAGAGACGTCTGTGCTGGTATGGTCATGTGGCAAGAATGAATGAAGATAGTTGAGTGAAAAAGTGCCACACCCTAGCGGTTGAGGGAACCTGTGGAAGAGGTAGACCCAGGAAAACCTGGGATGAGGTGGTGAAGCACGACCTTCGAACTTTAGGTCTCACCGAGGAAATGACTAGAGACCGAGACCTTTGGAAGTATGCTGTGCGTAAGAAGACCCGGCCGGATAAGTGAGACCATAACCCATGGCCTCAGTCCACTTATGCATACCTTTCCTTCTTGGGACACAAAACTCTACTTGTGAAGACCTGTTGAGGCTAGTGAAATCAAAATCAAAGTCGATCAACATCAATGGAAATTGTAGCTGTGATACCAGTGCCGGTGGCACATAAGAGAACTATCCAAACGTGGCCATTGCCAGAGCCGACCCAACTGGCTTCCGTGCCGGTGGCACGTAAAAAGCACCATCCGATTGTGGCCATTGCCAGCCTCGCCTGGCCTCCGTGGTGGTGGCACATAAAAAGCACCATCCGATCGTGGCCGTTTGCCAGCCTCGTCTGGCACCTGTGCCGGTGGCTCATAAAAAGCACCCACTACACTCATGGAGTGGTTGGCGTTAGGAAGGGCATCCAGCTGTAGAAAAATTGCCAGATTAGACTGGGCCTGGTGCAGCCTTCTGACTTCCCAGGCCCCAGTTGCACCATCCAACCCATGCCAGCATAGAAAGCGGACGCTAAACGACGATGATGATGATGATGATGATGGTATTAAACCCAAGCAATTTTATTAGTTTATTTTGCATCATCATCTCCTTATCTACCCACCCACTTGGATACCTCTTATAGTCACTCTTTACCCCATGGACTTGGTCCTCAATAAAGGTTTCAGATTGTATGTTCAAATCATTTCAGTGCCACTGTTTTCTATACTGAAAATCTCTGGATCTCATCTGTTACTTTCTCTCTTTATATATATATACACACACACACACACACACATATATGTACATAGACACACATAAATACATATATATGATCATACATGTGCTCACACACACACACACACACACACACACACACACACATTCATATATAATATATAATCTGCTTTTGTTCAATTCATTTTGGCATTCCTCTTGTAGAGTTTAATCAAGTAATTGCTGTTTTGAAACAACACAGAAAATATTTTACCTTTTGTTAAACCCAGCATTTCCTTTGTATTAGTTTGTCCCTATTCCACCAGTTTCCGAGCTGAATTGAAATCATGTTTCTGTGAATTGTAATTCCAGTGGTGTAGAGTTGCACTCTACAACTTTACTCTTAAACAGAGCGATCACAATAGTTTACAATTTGCACCTCATTTCTTTGAGAGTATGATTAAAATATTCAATATTGTTCAGTGTGAAAGATTGCTTCAGCACACCTATTATCTTATGTGAATCAGATAATGTGCTAAGTGTTACATTATCAGCTGACTTTATGAGAATAGATTGCAGTTTCTTCATATGCATTTCGCTACAATTTAAGTAAAAGGTTTATGCAAATTACTTAAATATTAAAGGCTTCGTTTATGTGTAATGTGGGCCTAAATGCATCCTTATCATTTTTATGGAATGACATACATAACATTTTATCTTTACAAAACAGCCTTCAGATATTGGAGATAATAACAGTATGAAGCATATTAAGGTTATCATTCGCAGATAACAGCATTGGAACATGACAAATCTTGGTTTTGGAAAAAGAAATGAATAAATAAATCCTCTGTAAGAATTTGGTTAATTCCTAACCCGAGAGGAAATCTTAAATATCTTGATGCAATACTATCTTTGTTGGGGATAATATTTGTGTCTCGGAGAACAGTTCTTAGACCCAACATTTTTGCACCGAAGACTGTTGCCTTATTTTTATTAAAAAGGTGTTGGAATTTGATGATGACCTTCAAACTTTAGAATCACAGAAAATCTTTGGGGTCGCACAAGAAACTAGCACTCCATTGGTCACAATGACAGCTGTTTCAGTTGATCCAATGGGACAGCTTGCTTGTAAAATCAACAGGCAAGTGGCTGAGTACTCCACAACTCCACAAACACACGTACTCTTAACGTAGTTCTCAAGGAGATTCAGTGTGACACAGCTGTACCTCTGAATTACCAGTACAATTCAGTTTTTTCCAACTGAGTGGACTAGAGCAATGTGTGAATAAGAGTCTTGTCCAAGGACACAACAAGCTGCCAGGAGTTGAAGTCTTAACCTTACAATCATGAGCTGAAGACCCTAACCACCGAGCCATATGCCTTCACTAGAATCACACAAGAAAGATAGTAATGCCTAAAATGTGGGTGCATTGAGGTGATACTTGGGGAATTGTTATTGTTGAATGTCAGGGCAGGAGGGACCTGGCTGAAAGGTTTGAGCCTCAGAAAAGATGTGCTGTGTACTTCTTTCAACTTTTTAAGTTCTCACTTCCGATTCTGCTGGGGTAGATAAAATGAAGTACCAGTCATTTACTAGGCTTGATGGTAACAATGAAACACCACACAAAATTACTGGCCTTGTACCTCAATCAGAAACCATTATCTTTGAATCTCCTTGGTTAACTCTGTGTTAGTTAGAAGAAGGATGGCAGAGCATAGGGATTAGCAAAAGTTATGGTTTGCATGAAAACATACAGTTGTATGGGACCTGACAGGTAGCGAGTCAAATTCTTTTAATTAAACGAAATCACACATTTAATGAGAGGAAATGAATTAATTAGTTTTAATGATTGATATTCAAGAATGACAAAGGAAAACAACAATTGAAAATTAGATAGATTCATCATGCAGTTGGCAGAGAGCTGATCTTTTGTAAATACAGTGATGGATACATTTCTGTCTTATCAAACCTCTTCAGTGACACATTTTCTTGCCAGTATTTGCCACAGATCATAGACCAATGTTTCTCAGAATGGCTGCCATGGAAAATATGTGAGGTTTCATGAGATAAAATGCTTTTGAACTGAATTTTTATAAATAGATTGTGGACACAGACATGGCTGTGTTTTTAGGAAGTTCCTTTTGCAATTATGTGACTTCTGGCTCAGTCCAACCCTGCAGCAGCTTGGACTAATGTTTTCTACAACAGCTCCAGGCTTGTGAGCAGATCTGGAAACTGTGGAGTTGGCATCATTATCTCCATATCTTCATGTATGTGTGTTTGTGTTTGTCCCTGCTAACCTTTGTATTGACAACCAGTGTTGGTTTGTTTATGTCCCTACAACTTGGGGGTTCAGCAAAAGAGACAAATAGAATAAGTATTGGGCTTAAAAACAAGCACTGGAACTGATTTGTTTGATTAAACCTCTTAAGGTGTTGCTCCAGCATGGTTGCAGTCAAATGACCATAATGAATAAAAGAAAATATAAAATGATATTAACCATTTTCAAAACTGTTATAATGTGGATCCTCATGTTGTTGCCAGCACTGTAATATTCGTGTTGCCATTATTACATTGTGGCGGCAGTATTCCGTGCCTTCTTACTTTCACTCATCTATCATGCTGTCACTGATAGCTCTGCAAGACAATGGCTTTGAAATGTCTACCTTGACAATGACTCAACCTCCTAACTGACTCCAACTGAGAACTTGTACAACGACTCTGACCTCCTACAACAAAATGACTGTCTGACTTTATAATGGCTGAGTCATACCACTTTGTCATATGGGAAGGGGAGTACCATTTTCACTACATCTCCCTTTTTATTTATTTATTTTTAGGGAAGCAAGTAGTTTTATTTTACTTTATTCACCCCTCCTCCCTTTTTAGCATTTTTTAAACATAAACCATTGGAGCTGCCAACCTTGAATGGTTGACTTTTTCAATTATATCTAGACTTTCTAGTCTTTCCGGCTCTCTATTGACGTGGTCTAAAACCACAAATGACACGTTCCATTTGGGCCTAACAACAGCCTAATCCTTCCAAAAGAATCAGCTAAGACAGTGATTTCCAAACATACACAATTTTCAAAATATTGTGGAACCCTTGCCTATATTTAATGGGCCTCCCACACTCCAACAACCTTAACCTTAATTAGACATCAGATAAAACAGAAACTGTTTGATAAGGTTTATTATTAAAAAACAAATGAGAAAAACATTGTTGTCTCACTATAACAAAAGCTCTCTCTTGATGAAAATACATCCTTGACATAACTATGAGTACATACCAATTTGGCCCTTCTTTTGGAAGGATTAGGCTGTTGTACTAAAAAAAAAGGATTGCGGTAAAAGAAGAGACGATACCTGTTTTTAGGCCCAAATGGAACGTGCCATTTGTGGTGTTAGACCACGTCAATAGAGAGCCAGAAAGTCTAGAAAGTCTAGATATAATTGAAAAAGTTGATTATTTGCAGCTGATCAAAAGATGATTGTATCTGATGCCATACCATTTTTCTTGTGGATAACTTTCTGAGATTATTTGATTCCAATATTAAAGAAAACAGGGAGTTTACTGAGAGACACTGATTTGTTAAATCCCTACAAACACTTTCTTCTAATGTTCTTTTTTGTTATTCCTTGACTAGTTTAAGTTAATGGATGGTGGCCATGTCTGAGGCACTTCCATCGAGGGACTTTAGTGTGTCCACATCGACCCCAGTTCTGATGTTTGTCTGGTACTTATTTCGGATCAATTGAGTTACAGGACATCTAGAGCAACATAAGCATCTACACATGTGCAAATGTGTATGTGTGTGTGTGTGTGTGTGTGTGTGTGTGTGTGTGTGTGTGTGTGTGTGCAAGAAGACTAATGAGTATTTACATGCAATTACTTTCAAGTGCTGACATTATAATCGCAGACAAACCATATTAAATTTATCTTAGTTTTCCTCCTGTCTACCTCTAGATTGATAGATAGATAGATAGATACATACATACATAGATTTAGATAGATAGATAGATAGAGAGAGAGAGAGAGAGAGAGAGAGAGAGAAACAGATAGATAAACAGATAGATAGATAAATTCACTTATATATAGAAAGAGGGGAGGGGGAGTGAGAGATGTGTGTACATCAGAGGAAAGTGTAATGTTGGTTGCTTTTGATAGGACCCTATGGAGGAAGTACCTGAAGACTCCCTCCATGACCTTCCTAAAGAATAATGAATGAAAGTATATTTGTATGACAGGCTTCGGCAAAAGCCATTCACAAGGAATTGATTGGCCCAAAGGCATTTTCCCAAAGTGCCACACAGTGGAATTAGCACCATGTGATTGCAAAGCGAATTTCTTAACCACACTGCCATGCCTGTGGCAATATTCTTCATTGCTGTCATCATCATCATCATCATTTAACGTCCATTTTCCCTGTAGGCATGGGTTGGACGATTTGAAAGGAGTTCACCAGCTGAAGAGCTGCCCAGGCTCCAATTGTCTGTCTTGGCATGGTCTCTACAGCTGGATACCCTTCCTGATGCAAACCACTTTACAGAGTGTGCTGGGTGCTTTCTACATATCACTGGCTCAGGACTCTCGCCGGCCAATCCTCTCCACCAGTGGGGATGGTCATAACACTTATATTTAGCAACTTGCATGAATTTTCACATTTTTCTTCTTGAATTGACAAAGACTGAGCATTGTTTGTATATAGTCAACAACCAAGTGCTTTCCATGGTAGCGGATGGTAGTCATAGGCAACTTGGTAGATGTGTACATTTGTGTGTGTCTCTGTATATCTATGTAACGTAATATCTGTTTGTATGCAGGTAAACATACAGCAGAATATGTATATGTGAACAGGAGAACAAAATCCTGTCATATTCGTAAACTTCCTCAGCTCATCCCTCTCTCTCCCTCTCTCTCTCTCTCTCGGTCTGTGTGTCTGTCAGCCTTTCTCCATAAATATAGAATTACACCTGCAGCACCAATTTTGTAATAAATGGTGAAGTTTCTGATTCTTCGGTAATAATCAAACACATCCCACGTTTCTTTCTTTCTTTCTCTACCTCTTTCTTTCTTTCTCCCCCCCCCCCGTCTCTTTCACACACATTCTGTTGCCTGTAAGACAAATTCAAAAATAAACAGATATAAATATTCCCATCAGTCGTAGCTCACATTGAAAGGCCTGAATTTATTTGGAAAACATTTCACTGCTTAGAAAACTAGATCAATACCTTTATTAAACGGCCAACTGTGGTGCTACATTGCATAACTGAGGAACAACCATCAACTCTTCTATCGGTGTGAAATACAGTGTAGAATTTAATCACTCTAACCAGCGACCTGAGTAGACATATCATTCTTTGATGCCTGCTAAATATTCCAATACATTTAATGGTTTCTCATGTAGGAATAAGGCTTGCAATTTTGAGGAAAGGGACTTAGTAGACACCATGTGGCACTTGACTTGTGCTTTACTTTATTGACCTTGGTGGTGGTGGCGGTGGCGGCGTTGTTGCTTTTGTTGTTGTTGTTGTTGTTGCTGGTGGTGGTGGTGGTGGTGATGATGATGATGGCGATGAGGAGAAGGAGGCAGAGGAAATCAAGGGAACCATGATAAAAGCTAGAAGCTGAAGCTGCTCTGAAATCTAAAATTCTTTATTCAGGTATCCTCTGCAATATGGAAGCATGATGTTCCCCAAAATCTTGCTGTGGCTTGGTGTTCCATAATGCAAAACATATTTTGCTGTTGATTCCATGTTTTTTTATTTTTGTGTGACATGAAATGAATGGATAAAACAGATTTCACCCTATAGAATTTCCTGCTATGCCTAGATTTTTAGAGTTTGAGGCTTCCATAACAAAGAGGAAGTTGTTAATTGGTTATAATAAATGTAGCTGTGTGGATAAGAAGTTCTCTTTGCTACAAAATGGTTTCAGTTTCAATCTCACCACTCAGCAGTTGTGCAAATATCTTCTTTTATAGCCTTGGCTTGACCAAATTCTTGCCAAGAAATTTAGTAAGTGGAACCAAATTGTTCTCCTTGGGTAACTTTAGAAGAGTTTGTATTTACAATAATATCCAATGATTTCTCTTTTGTAAGTAGTTATTGCTCATAATAATATCGAATGATTTTTATTAATTGGTTATTACTAATTTATAATATATAATGGTTTTACCTTCCTAAATGTAATCAAAATTAGATTTGATATCTCAATAAACATGACTTTAAAAATTTTCTATCTTTGGAAAGCATTTGGAAATGAGATAATTTGAGGATGAAACAAAGTGCACAATGTGATTGCAGAACATTGAAAGTTCCACTGACTGGACATGTCACAAGATTCACTGATAACAGGTGGAATCATGTAGCTGCTGAGTGGTATCCATGGAAGAATGGAAAAGGCTACACGGAAGGCTTCCAAAATGATGGGATAACAATTTAATTAAGCAATTTAGGTCAAAGTGGAAAAGAATGGTGCAATCAAAAGGGAATTGGAAGTGCATTGTGACCAGCAGTATACAACCGTATCTGACGGTCTAGTTGATACTACTGTGATACTAATATCTGTTGATTTAACTAATTGGTTATTACTATCTATAATGGTATATAATGATTTTGTCTTCCTAAGTCAAGTGAGAATTAGATTTGATATCTTAACAAGCAAGACCTTTGGAATTTGCTGTCTTTGGAATGCATTTCATATTACAAATCATTCTCTGTTTCTCAAATGTAAAATATCTGGTTCTTATTAACATGTAACCTTTTAAAACAGATGAAAGAAAAGAATAAGGAGATGGTTTGTTGAAGAACTGCTTGGGGAAATGGAGGTTGTTGCAACGGTGATGGAAGTTTTATTGTGGCACCTAATGTGTTAATTTATAGATCTATAATACGATTGATACAAAGGTCATACATAAAGTCTGCAAGTCGTAGTGATGGGATTGGGAATTCTACACAGCTTATTCCGTCATAACTCAAAGAAGTGAATTTTCAAAGCTTTAAGACTGGTTCAAATAGGTGTCATCAATTAAATTATACAATTAGCTCATTATAAGATGCTATTATGTTCATAACTGTCATGTTGTCACTACTGTCAGCTGTTATAATTACCAAATGATGGAGTGAGATGAAATTTTCCGATTTAAATCTAACAGGTCAACGCTACATCAAAGACTGACTTCTTCATAGTGTCTCTGTTATATTGAATCTGTTAAGAACTTTTATTTTCCTACACCAATAAACGTAAAATTTTATGCATTTTCTTAGTCAGTCATTACTTTGGTAATTATAACAGGGTAATTGTTTTTATATCTTTTGGCTTGCTGACTCTAGAGGAAGGGACAGTGCCCCATAACCTTTGAAGGCCTTCTGGTACTCGGAAATTTGATGCTGTTACTGTTCTGTTTAACCTGTTGCAAGTCAACAGCTGCAAGAAAGACCTGAGCAGGAAGATTCCGGATGGCCTATATTCTGGGGAGAAAGGATTGGATATATAGTTAGTGTGGTGCTAAAGAGTGGCAGTGGATGCAACAAAGGTGATGAAAGGTGAAAGGACGAGTGGGGTGAAAGGTGTTGGTGTGAGACAAACCAGCTCCAAAGAACAGAAACTTCACTAAGGAGGTCAGAATAAAATTGAAACATGCCTGGTATTGTTTCTTGCCTGAAGCATTAGTCATTGACTGCATATTTATTTCTGCATATTTATTTCTGTGTTAAAACACTAATCATTATGATTATAATGATCAGAACTTAACAAGTTTTACACAGCCAAGTTTGGATTTAAATATCATTTAATACATCCTGGTGATTTATAATTTGGAAAATAGGACAACCATTTTTCTTTTTGTTTCCTTTTATTGTTATCTAATACTTACATGATTATTTTGTAAGCTAGTCTTAATGTATTACATGTACTATTAAGCTTGATACATCTTCAGGTTTGGTATCGGATTATCCACACATGATTAATCACATATCTATTGACATTTATTGCTCTCATTACTGAAATAGCAAGGAATAAATAAATCAACAATATTTCCATTAAAACTGAAATCAATATTAAAAATAGAAATATCAGCATGAAAGGTATTAAGAAACAGAATCTATAACATGATGTGTGTGTGTGTGTGTGTGTGTGTGTGTGTGTGTGTGTGTGTGTGTGTGTGTGTGTGTGTGTGTGTGTGTGTGTGTGTGTGTGTGTGTGTGTGTGTGTTCAAGATGCATTCCAGAAGTTTTCAGACTTCTTTTTAGGAGAGATAGACATTTATTAATTTCAAAGGAGTGAAGGTGTCCAGGACATTTGTCACAGCGTCTTTCATCTTCAAAACAACTGTCTCTGAGGTTCTCCTACAGTCTGAGGAACAATCAAAAGCCACAAGGAACTAGATCCAGACTATATGCTGGCATCAGTTCAATTCCCTCCAAATTCCTGGTCGTTTGATATGAGATCTTCCATTGTCTTACCACAGAAGGGCTCACTTTCTGTTAACCAATGCCAGGTATTTTTGCAACACAATGGCACACATGGCACACAGTGACACACATCCACTCCAGCTCTTCAGAGTTCAGGTTGTCATCAATGGATCAACCAACCAGATCAACCTCATGGTGAATTATACCCTCATAATTCTGCCAGACGCAGAGCTTCACCTTGTGTTCGAAACACCCAGGTTTCGCAACAGTTTCCGGAAGCTTCCCTTGCTCAGTCACTGCTTATGCAAGTTAGGATTGCAGAAAAATATTTCCCTCGTGTTATTCCTGGTTCCAATCTGACACTTGCAATGCTTCCTCAGCCAAGAAGAGGTGGAAGCTTCAGTGAAAGAGTTCTTCACTTTGGAAGACAAGAACTGGTATCAGTGTGGGATCAAAGAACTGGCAGAAAAGGTGGCTTCAGACAGGGCAGCAGAATGGCCTCTTCTTTGAGTGTTAGGCTGCTTTGGATGTAATTTGATGAATGAAGCAAATAAGTTGCCAAAACACTGTGGAACTTGACTCAGTGCAATATATAAATGCAACAGTCTTTTTTACAGTCAAGACAAGGAGACACACACATTCACATACAGACACACACATATGCACACATTCAGACAAACACACACGCTCATGGTTTCTTTGAATATCTGGCTACCAAATCATATTGGTAAATACCAAAAATATGACTGAATCTAACAGAATGTGGTTGGGAAGCAAACTTCTTAATCATGTAGCATGCCTACACACACACATATGCATGCATGTATATTTCTATGTGTGTGTGTGAGTGAGAGTGAGAGAGAGAGAGAGAGACAGACAGACAGTTTTTTTTTAATCTTGATACAGCATTTGTTTAACTATTCACTGAAGATTTTCTAATAGAAATCATTATTTCCAAAGTAAATTTGAGCAAATCCAACAAGATTTTATCTTTCCTGACACAAGGCAACAATTCTGGTCTCCTAAATCTCTTTTGTTGCAGAGAAGCACTGGCAGCTGTATTTGTTAATTTACGACAATCATACAATGGGCATTATAAAGAACACCTGTCATGGACAGAGTCTCTGTCTGGTTGCTTGATATGCTAGAAACAACAGAAAAATCTTCATCAAATCACAGCCTACAGTCTTAATATAAAAGGAAGGACTTATTGTATAATGTACTCCTAGATAGACTATATTTGAAGAAATATGAGATATACACTGTTGGAATATTTCTAATCATAGATCTAGCCATCAGGCCTGACCTGGGGCTAAATAGTAACACAATGAAGAAAATGAGATATCTTTAGATTTATATGAATTTCAAAGAAGACATTTATGTAGTTCAAATGTGAAGTTAGCTGAATTTATTTAGTATTGAATTTCTGATTGTCTTCATCCAGGTTGGCCACAGTGAAACTGACATCACACAGACTTGAATATATTAACATTGCTTATAGCAGAAGCTTTCAAAGTGCCTTCTTCACTTCTGTAATTGGTTATCATCATTTCTATTGTGACGATATTGACGTTCTGCTTCAAGCATTCAAATATGGTATTCAATATTCTTGCTGCCTTTTTGATGCCATATGATATCTTAGCAATATTTCCTGTGCCCTCAACCTACAATGAACCCTGAGATTTATTTCTTTTTCTGGTAATCATTTCTAATTCTTTGATTTGGTCTTGCCAAGTTGACAATATGAAAATCAAATTGCATCCATTTGGTGTTTTGCTTCTTGCATTCAGTGCCAAATATATATATATATATATATATATATATATATATATATATATATATATATATACATATATATATATATATTTAAGCCATCCATAATTCAAGAAGAAATGAAGCAAAATTCAGGGTTTGGGATCTCCTTCATATCAGATGTGTTGCTTGAAATTTCCATATGGGTCTGTTCTTCACTTCTGATGTGGTTTCTACAAACAGGGTTTGACAAAATGCTAAAGTAATTTTCTTTCTTTAGATTCATCATCATCATTGTTATCATCGCTTCATTCATTATTTTGTTATCAATACGGCCGTCAATCATTAATATTGTTATTAATTTTATCATTATTTGTTTCTGATCTCATCATCATCACTGTCTTCATTGTCATCATCATCATCATGAACAGCAGCAACAACATGTCTAGGAGCCTAGATATGCTTTTGTAGTGGACTGTTTACAAATGACTATATCGTTGTTTACAACAATAGAGTCATGGAAACATACATGGTGACAAGTAAAAATATGAATTCACTTGCACACACGCATGCACACACACACACACACACACACACACACATGATGTACAATAAGATTCAGTTTCTGTCCACTTTGGTCAGTCCAGCGCTGAGTAGAAAACACTTGTTTAAGATGCCATGCAGTGAGACTGAACTTGAAACCACTTGGTTTCAAAGTAAACACAGCCATACCCTAGGTAATGTAAAGGTGAAGTCAGATGGTGAGGTTGTATAAGAAGGAAACCTGTCGTGTGTGTGCAGAAGACAAGGATGAATCGAGCATGATATCTGTCAACTGCTTGGAAAAATATGTTGTTAGAAATCCTCCGTTTTCAAAACAGAAATTAATAAACATTTGTTTAGGTAGAAGAGTAAGGTTGTATTAAAATATATCCATATTGCAAGATTAAAAAGTTTGAACTAATCTTAATATAAAAATTACTTATAACATCGAGAAAAAAAAATTTAGTTGCATTTGTAAAGTTGCTTTCAACCAACAAATGTATTTTGTGAGTAATGCATTCCCGAGGATGAAGCTTCCATTGTGATCCCTGCATATTTTTTGACAAGGATGAGAAGTAAAAGAATCTTATACCCAGTGAGATTGTTGCATTCAGTAATCTAGCATTGAACGTAGAAAGACTCTTTGGATAATATAACTTCAAAACAATATTCAGAAACAATACCACACTTTACAGATAATCCAGAAGGATAAATCTTGCTCAAAGGTAAAACTTAAAGTTAAAAGAAGTATTTATTTCTGTATTGTGGTCTTCGTTAGTTAGAGGTTTCCAATCGGTCAATTGTTGTTTTGTTTGCATTTAGACATCGAAAGTACAAAGTGAGTGCAATCTTTCTTTGACTATCACTGATATTTATTTCCTTCACCAATAAACATTAGCAAAGATATACTTATTTGGATATCTACCTACCTACCTACCTTCCTATCTGTCTGTCTGCCTGTCTACCGTTCTGCATGCACTTATGCAGTGTCCAACCATTTCGGACCTGTGGGCTTATGCCAAATAGCTGCTGTTACGTGTGGGACAAGTCTGCCTGTCAGCCAAGTCTATCATGAAAATGAATGGTAGTGTCACCAGCCGTTTATGTATCAGGCTTAATGTACATACATCATTGAAAAGCAATTTGCTGCAGTAATTGACAAAGATAGCATGTGTTGTGTTTAAAAGCTCACTATATTTCATAGAGATATGAAAATCGTTCCAACATTGGCTAGTAAGAATGCCAGGTGCCTTTTGACCAAGTTGGGCCTTCTCAGTGGTGTGCACTCATGGTCAGCATGATGCTAAAACAAGATTTTTCGCCTTTGTTATATAGAAAACTGAGAATAAACCATTCATCAGTAATACAAACAGACTCCCAGCTGCATAAAAATATGTTATATGCACCAGAATCAGTATCAAATTTTAAAAAGCCCTCTATGTATCATATCTAATGTAATTTCATTGTTGAAAGGCAATTTACTCCAGGGATAACATTTTTTTATGGAGTGCAGTGTCTAAAAGTGCAATATGAATGAGGGAGATCAAAATCATTCTGGCAGCAGCTAGTGAGAACACCAGAAGTATTTTGACTTCATTGACTGGTTGTGTGTTCATGCTATTGATGAGCTTCAATGAGGGTGAAATGCAGTAGGTATTCTTGCTGGATATTGCTAGAAGGATGTTCAACTTCCTCTGATATATATTATACTTTTAAACATGACACATCTATAAGAGATGTTATCTCTGGACAAATATTCCCTTTCAACAATGTATTTACATTATAATACATAGAAGGTTATTATAATAGAATACTGTCTCAATTGCATATAACAGATATGTATATACAGCACATTGAACAGTATTGCCTTAGATATATTTGGCTTGGAAAAATTAATTATGGGCATTGCAGGAACACCTTTGATCATAGCTATGCTCAATCAGATCTGACTTGGAGATAAAAATAACAACAATATTTAATGCACCAATGAGGTGAAACAGTGCTCACCTTGCTACAAATTATGCTCTTCTGACATAAAAAGGACATACTCAACAATTTAGTCCAGATAAACTCTGTCTGAAGGAAGAAAAAAATGTAATAGTTACTGCTGAAATGCCTTTGGGCATAAGTCTGATTGACTTCTTACTAACCAATAAGCAAAACAATCTCTTTTGGCATGATATCAGTAAATTATCTCTTAGTGACTTTCTCGAAAAATAGAAAAATTTTGTCATGGAGTTTACATGGAAGAATGCAAAGATGGCTCTCTGCTATTGGTTATTTTTCTAATAATCTACCATCTTGTTTATAAGAAACAAACAAATGTACCACACTTGCTTGGATCATCAAAGTTGAACCAAATAACCTTTTCCATTATAGTTACAAGGCTTGAAATTTTCAAGAAGCAGAACACTTGATTATATCAATCCAGTGACTCAACTGGTATTTATTTTAATTACCTTACGAAGATGGAGAGGCAAAGTCGACCTTAGTGGAATTCGAACTCAGAATGTAAAGACAGACGAAACACCACTAAGCATTTTGTCTGGCATTCTAACAATCCTGCCAGTTAGAGTCAGAACAAGTAATGCAGAGCATTTTGTCAATACCATTTAACAAATTATACTTACTTCCTTGTGCTGGTGTTTTATTTGTTGTCATTCCTCCAAGGACAAAAGCCAGAGTTGACCACAAGAGAATTCGAACTCAGAAAGTGAAAGAGATAAATGACGTACCACAAAATGTTTTATCAAACATTCCAATGAATCGATTCACTAACTTACAACAATAACACTAATAACAAAATCTCTTATTTTAATTAAACCTGCTGAGAATATTTCTAAGTTTTGAAGATTAAGGTAATTTACATACATAAATTTTAGTATAAAACTATTAGTTTATGAATAGGTAACTAAATGGAACTTTTTCTATAGATCTATGTTATTTAAATATATTTACTACTTAACACATTAATAATTCAACTTTTCATTCAGTTTTTATTGCAATATATAGGTTAGTTGCAATTAAAATTTCCTTTATATACTAATTATTTTGTGTTAATTACTTTATATTAAAATTTGACTTGTAATCCTTTGATGTCTATATTTTTTTGAAATTTTCATTAATCATTGCATCGGTTTAGACCAAATATCCAATTCCTGCCACTGAAGTTCAATTGAGTTGCCCAGAATAATTATCATTTTCTGCATTTTTAAATTCAAATTTAGTATAATTAATTGATGTCTGTGTCAATAAAAACTACTGTTATTAAAAACTTTAGATAATTAACTGTAATTATTATTAACTGATATTATTTAAAGCTTTTGATTATCTGTTATATGTGTTTGGCAATTTACCTGAAATATTTATCATTATATACTGAGGAATTCAGACCAATGTCCAATCTTTTTTTTTTTTGGGGGGGGGGGGTCACAGTATTTTGTCTGTTTTATCTTTCAGTGTTCGTCAGGTGTCTGTTGTGTTAAGAGGTTTTGTTGTTCATATTGACCCTACAACTCAAGTCCTTTACCTGTTTTATTCATTTCAATTTATTGAATTGCTAAGTTATTTCATACAAAGAGATGCAGACACACACAAATGCACACAAACATGTCTGTGAGTGTGTTTTTGGGGGGAACAGTGAATCTTGAAGCAGATCATGTTATAAATAGTAGCATGCTGGATTTAATACCAGATTTTGAAAAACCCCAATTATTTCATATTGTTGAAGTTTCTAGATTTTCCAATTGGAGTCGGATGTAGAGGGTTTGTTGGACACAGTGTGAGGTGACTGTTGTTATTGTTAGACCTAATTCATTATAATGTAAATACCACCATGACCTATGTCCAAACTGCAGTGGAAAAAGCTAACCAGTGGATTTGGTTAAAAAGAGACGATGAGTGATGGCTAGAAGGATATAGAGCTATATTTAATAACCAGTTGATCTAGCAAGAGGGGCCTCATATCAGTGACATGGGAGCCAGTGTGCATTGATGCCATCGAGAGGTAAGCCCTGAAATGATGCACATTCTCTCCCAATGACCTCATACACTTGCTGGCTTCGAGTATGTGGAGTTCTCGACTGGTAGCACTTGCATGTGCAAGTTGTTTGCAAAACATATGACACAAATGTGTGTGTGTATATATATATATATATATATATATATATATATATATATATATATATATACACATCTATAAATACACGCACATGCACACACACACACACACATGCATTGCCAGGTTGATGTAAAGCACCCAACAAGCAGTCTGCCATACTAAATGCAAAAACAGAAGAATCTCACACAATTTCACATTTAGTGAGTTGAACAACTTTGATTAATTGAGATTATCTTTACTATTGGCAGACAAAACTCACTCTGGGGATAATTAAAGCCTAAAATGAAGGAAGAGAGATAACTCCATTAAGATCACTAATTAAAATTTTCAGATCTAGCCAATCAGTTTCCTAGAAATTACCAAGACTGCTGGTTGTACACCTTGCTTCAAGTACTAAACCGTTTTAGTAGAATACTTCGTGGCATCATCTGGTGATTTCTTTTTCTCTCACTCCAGTTTCAGTATTTCTTCTTGATTTAAAAAATGTGTCCTAATACCTTCAACTTACAGAAATATCAAACTGCTTACATAATTATGGAGAAACAAGTCATAGAATGTGTAGTGTAGAAGATACGTTCAGTATAAAGTATTGAAATGACTGCATGTATATTATTAGAAGAATTCTTACAGAGAAGAAGAATATATTTAAGAACTATGTATTTACTCCATAAAATATATATTTTATTCATTGGTTGTTGATGAAATATAATCAAAATGTAGAATTTAGTTGAATGAAGTGATGTATGCAAGGAAGTTCAGAAATGTAGAAATAACAGCTAAGTGGTGGTTTTCAGTGATGTGTCATAGACAGGCATAGCAACGACGTGAATGGCTCAGGGTCTAGTCGACTAGGAAGCAAAGAGCAGGGCAAGCAAGCTGTTTTTGACATTCTAGAAACTTCCAAGAGAAACGCGAGGCTTCTTGAATAATTAAGAATTACTTCTGTCGTAAATGCTTTGAGAACCTCATTAAAGGGAGATTACTCTATAAACCTTCTTGCAAGATCGATCATTCAACTATTTTAGCTACAGACCACTACAAAAGGAATACTACTTCACCTTAAAGCATCTTCCTGTAGTTTCTTGTTTTTGTTTTTATGTTTTGAGGAATGCAATGAAACTATTAACTTGAAGATTCCATCTCTCATATATTTGATTTTTAAAAGCATTTTCTAACCATTATTATAATGTTAATGGTGTGAAATCATAGAGAACGAAAGTGATTTGGAATATTGTGATATTTTGTCAATGGAATTTGGTAAAAGGAATTGTTTAAGGGCCTGTGATGCTGTCTCAAGTTTTCTTGATTGTCAAAATTGTATGGGGTCAATAATTTTTCCTGTCGATTTTATGTCATCATCAGCACACTTATGTCACATGAGAATATTTTGGTATTTGTATTTTGCAAAATTTATTCTTGAGTAATTTATCTATAAGAATTTTGAATCTTAACTGATTTTAAACAAATTTTGAGAGAATGCATTTTCTGTATGTATCGGATATTCCATTACACATAATATTTGCCTTTATCTTTTTTTTTAAGTTTTCTGTCGTTAAAGCCAGGAATTAGAAATGCATATTTAATTCGTTAGTTTAACATTTTCTCTCATCCTGAATACCAAACAACAGAAACTTAAGAAAATTGGAAGCAGTTAACTCCTTGAAGTATTGATATATTGTTGACAAAGCATTCAATATTTAACTCCTAATCAGATGATTGTGAAAGGCTTATCTGATATATTTTATCTGGAGAAAAAGTTGGTTTCACTGAAAATTGTTACTTCCAAATAATGAAATTTTAATATTCTTTTAAACACTTCTGATGTTTCCAAAAATCACTGATAACTTTTAAAATGTTCTTTCAAAGTTGAAAAGTGTCGATGGGGAATTTTCATAAATTTCGAAAAGAATATTCCCTTTAGAATCTGAAAATATATCATTTTTTTTTCTATAATAAAATGATTTCTTTGTTTCTTTTGTTTTCAATTTTGTTTTTTTGCATCTAATTTTTACTGGTGAAAAAATAATTTAAACAAAAATATGTAGAAAGAGAAGAAAGCATATTCAAGATAAAAATTTTTTGGGTATTTTCCAAAATTTGATAATTGTTCCCATTTAGAATAAATAATGTGTCTAGGTTACTTTAATAGCTATAACAAATGGTACCTGCATGAAAAATTATTAGATACCAGCTGTGAGATTTTTGTACAAATTCTTAGTATTTTTAAGATTTTACTTATCAAAAACTGTGATTGCTTGTATTTCCATATTGTTGTTCTAGGATGATATGGTTATGGAACATTCTTGGAAATGCCTGTCTACAAGTGATTCTGCTTAACTGCTTACTGGATTATTGTGCTTAATTTCAAAGAACCAGATCATTTAGCAATGAATTAATTGCTTAATCACATATGGATGGTACTGTTCCAACTTGGGATGCAAACAGAAATAACATCAGATATTGTTGATCAAATTTGTAGGTAAAGAATTTAGGGAGTTCTTTTTGTTTGTCTTTTGTGTATGTGAAATATTTTCATTTGTATTCATCATCATCATCATCAACATCATCATGATATTCAACATCGTTTTAATATCTATTTTTCCACACTTGCCTGAGTCAGATGAAGTTTACTGAAATACATTTTCTATGGATTGATATCCTTCCAGTCGCCAACTCTCATCCTTTTCCATGTAAGGTGATATTTCCCCGTGGCCAGGCATGTTTTTGTGGAATATTGGAAATGGATAACACTGCATGTGTGAGAGTAACATTCATTTATAACTATTATGCAGTGTGAAGACAAAGAGACACACACACACAAATGCACACACACACACGCTCACACACACACACACATGCTCCCGTACACACACACACATATATATCATTATGAAAGGCGGCAAGCTGGCAGAAACGTTAGCACGCTGGGCGAAATGCGTAGCCGTATTTCGTCTGTCGTTACGTTCTGAGTTCAAATTCCGCCAAGGTCGACTTTGCCTTTCATCCTTTCGGGGTCAATAAATTAAGTACCAGTTACGTACTGGGGTCGATGTAATCGACTTAATCCCTTTGTCTGTCCTTGTTTGTCCCCTCTGTGTTTAGCCCCTTGTGGGTAGTAAAGAAATATATATATATCTTTTGTACTTTTACTTTTATTTGTTTCAGTCATTTGACTGTGGCCATGCTGGGGAACCACCTTTAGTCGTACAAATCAACCCCAGGACTTATTCTTTCTAAGCCTAGTACTTATTCTATTAGTCTTCTGCCGAACCGCTTAGTCATGGAGACATAAACACACCAACATTAGTTGTCACAGAATAGTGGGCGGGGGACAAACACAGACATACATTTATATATATATATATGATGGGCTTCTTTCAGTTTCCATCTACCAAATCCACTCACAAGGTTTGATCAGCCTGAGGCTATAGTAGAAGACACTTGCCCAAGGTGTCACGCAGTGGGACTGAACCCGGAACCATGTGGTTGATAAGAAAGCTACTTACCGCACAGTCACTTCTGCGCCTATTTGATGAGCTTCTTTCAATTTCAGTTGACCAAATCCCTGAAACAGCTTAGGGTGTCTGAGAGCTATAGTAGAAGCTTGGCCAAGGTGCTATGCAGTGGGATTGAACCCAGAACCATGTGGTAGGGAAACAAACTTCTTAACCACACAGCGACACCACAAAATTATAACCTTTCCCTGTCCAGTCTCCATGTAGAACCAGTAATTCTGAAACAATAGTTTTGGTGAGATAGTTCAATGGGTAACTTAATCTGTGCTTCTTATTTGGTTAGGAACAAATGTTGAATCAAAATTTCTTTTCAGCTAATTTGTGTAGTGTTTTTTTATCTTGCTGGTCAATAGGAAAAAGAAAAAAATTACAAAGAAGACGGTGAAAGATATTGAAAGAGTACTTTGTGGTGGAGGGTAAATCCAGATTTTCCTTATAATCAGTTTAGTGGGTATAATAATTACTAAAGTCATATATTTAAGTAGTGCTAGGAAGTATAATATATACACCGAAATATATGTTGAGACAGACGAAAAATATACCTGAAAAAGTGATATTTTATCAAGTATCTGCTTTCTTTCTGTTGTAAAGAAAGATCAAATGAAAATGAATCAATATTACGTGCTTCTTTTCTTTCTCTCTTTTCTTTTTTCTCTTTTCTTTCTTTGATGCAGAATTAGTCTTCAACAACAACAGAAAAACAGAAGGCAAATACGTTGTTTGTGTTCTCCATTAAGAAAGTCATCTCCATTTGGGTTGGAAATACACAGAAAGGTCTTTATTTTGTCTTTTGTCTTTTACTTGTTTCAGTCAATAGACTGTGGCCATGCTGGAGCATTGCTTTGAAGAATTTTAACTGAATGAATCAACCCAAGTATTTTTCTTTAAGCCCGGTACTTAGTCTATTGGTCTCTTACAACTAACTTTAATTGTAGAATACTCCCAAGCACATTTTATGGCCCCCACCACTCTTCAACATCACTCCTCCACCGTTTCCATTTTCTCATTTGCATTCTTTGTCTGCTGTAATAGAACCACCATATTTTGCCAATGCAAAAGATCCCACCCCTTTCTTGGAATCTACTGTTTGGGATGGATTGTTTTCTTGTCAGTTACTGCCAATTCTTTTATTCTTTTATTTGTTTCAGTCATTTGACTGCAGCCATGCTGGAGCACCACCTTTAGTCGAACAAATCAATCCCAGAACTTATTCTTTGTAAGCCTAGTTCTTATTCCATCGGTCTCTCTTGCCAAACCACTAAGTGATGGGGATGTAAACACACCAGCATCGGTTGTCAAGCGATGTTGTGGGGACAAACACACACACACACACACACACATATATATATATATATACGATGGGCTTCTTTCAGTTTCCATCTACCAAATCCACTCACAAGGCTTTGGTCAGCCCAAGGCTATAGTAGAAACACTTGCCCAAGGTGCCATGAACCCGGAACCATGTGGTTGGTAAGCAAGCTACTTACGACACAGCCAATCCTGCACCAATGAAACATTTACAGTGATGGTGCAATATCTTTGTCAAAGATGAGTGAAAGACACAATCAAATGGAACTGAAGGCAGGGATGTCATAAAAGGGATTACGTGAGTAAACACAGAGTAAAGAAGCATGTGTCTGTACAAACACATCCGCACACAAAATAACTTTCATGTTTGACTGATTAAAATGTGTTCTAAATCATGTTTAACAGGCAACACACAGTCAAATATATAGATATTTTATATACATTTCATCAGCATCATCATCATCATCATCATCCTTATTATTAGTAGTAGTAACTCCTGCATCATTTTACAAAGCTTGCAATGTCTAAGGTGAGCATAATAATAATTGACCATAAAGAAAAAATTTGGTTAAGTGCTCAAGTATTTACAACATTAAGTGAATGTAGATTTGTAATTGTAAACCTGAAGTGATGCTTCATGGGAAACAGCTTCTGAGTGTGTAAATCAACAATCAGCCTGGATATAATAATGAACTTGTAAGCATATAGGACATTTACGCACAACTTAACAGTTTGTTGGAGGATTTACAAAAAAAGGAAGTGACACACAATACATTTTCTGGCTAATAAATGCTAGTTTGAAAGGTTTAAAAACTGCCTAAATTTGCATATCATTAAAACCATTAGTGATGGTGTTAGTGTTGAGAGTCTGCTACAAATCAATCAGAGGAATTAAAGAAAAGAATTGCTAGAGAAGAATACACAATAAGTATATAATATTGATGAAAGTGGGCTTTACTGGATGTGCAGGCCAGCCAGGGCTTTTATTCTAGTGAAGAAAAATTAACACATAACTTTAAAACTTTCAAAAATTGCCTGATGCTTCTTTTATGAAGAAATGCTGTTAGTAAATATGAGGCTAAATATGTGTAAACTACTTTGAAAATTTAAGTGCTCTTTAGAGATATGCTTAAGCTAATTATAATTGGTATTCAACTTGGAATGGTTGTATAATTGCAATCGTTTCCAAGATAGGCTTACAAACCTTTTTGTCTTGCAGTAGAAAGGTAGAGTGCCAAGTATAAAATTTTGAATAAAGCATTCTTGTTTCTAGATAATACAATTTTACACAAAACCCAGGAAATTCTTTTCTGCTGATGTGAATGTTGCATATAGCCCCAAGAACGTAATTTATTTGTTCCCTCCAATGGATTAAGGTGTAATAGCCACGTCAAGGCATTATCTGTAAAGAACTTACAAAGAACTCAAAAAGTCAATTATTGGGGAAAATAATGCTACAGTTAAAGACTTCTGGAAGAAGCTCAATATTTAGTGTATTGTAGGTAATCTACTCAAATAATGAAATGAAGAGAAAGCTTGGGCTTTGAACAATGTTTGCAAAGACTTATCCCACACTGTGTCATTGACAACATAGATTTTCCACCTGCAGAAAGTTTACATCCAGTTTGATATGGTATTGTGGCACTGGGAAAGTGTTAGAAGTAGTCAAAGAAAATGTTGTTGCTGTTAAGGTGTTAGTGGTAATATCCCATGGTAAATGTTTGTCTCCCAAGGAACTGGTGCTGTTAGAATTAAACAAGCTGCTGGACAAGATGCAGAAGATCCACCCACTTTGGCAGATGCAAAGATTATGGCACTGTCATTGGATGATTATCATTATATTTCCTCATTATCATCTTTATTAATAACGATTCTAATCATAGATGTAACATAAAGTTAGAAATGGATTTCATAATAAGTTCCTACTCCGAGCTGTACAAAGAAATGATACACCTTAGACATCAGACACCTTTGGCAAAGTTGTTCAGCTTTGAAGCAGATGCTGATAATATTGATCTACAAGCAGGAAACGGTGTCCCTCTTCCTCCAAATAATTCTTATTGTACCATTTCTTATCAAACAGAAGTCTTTAGTACACATGTACTCTATGCTACAATATTCCTGAATTCATATCTATTCCTTAGTGTATTTCTCATCAAGTGTCTGAAAGTGTATATAATGCACTGTGGATATATTTAAAAATGGATATTTTCATACATAAAAGATGGCCATAGTATTTTCCTTTGAAAAATCCCTGCCAAGAAGCATTTCAATCCTTGGCATAAAAAAAAGACGGTGGGAAAAGAAGTTTGGCAAAGTGGCATTCCCTTTATGACAAGATTTGTAGAAAATAATACTTCCATAATGCTGTGGGGATACACACAACACACATATATACATGTGTACATGTATACACACATATATATTTACTTATATAAACATATTTAGCTTTGTGTTTTCACTTGAACACACTGTGTAGCCAGTCTGGAGTATAAATATTTATTATAAGAGACAAAAACGTAACTGATTTTCAATTCATTATGAAAGTGCTAATTTGATGCATGAAATTCAGTGTATAATTCAGTAAATGGTTAATATTTTGATATTAGACAGGCAGAGTTTCTGCATGCCATTCAGTCTTGATCTATACACTACACTGAATGCTGTTTAACCCACATGCCACAAACAAGGCTCCACAAATATATTGTCATGAAGCCAGAAATAATTCTGCTTTTTGTTAAGTGTCATTTTAGAGTGAGGAGTGCCAGTCTGTGTGTGCATGTATGTGTGTGTGTGGATGTGCATGCACGCATCTGTGGATGTTTGTGTGTTAAGTTGTATGTGTATTTCTGGCGGTTAAGTTAATTTTTAGAAGCAAACTTTATTTCCTCTGAGCATATAAATTAGTAATAATTAATATATCATAAAAAAGGAAAGTGAGAGCAAGAGAGAGAGAGAGAGAGAGAGAGAGAGAGAGAGAGCAAGAGAAAGAGAGAGAGTGTGTGTGTGTGTGTGTGTGACAAATACAATTGTATATGAATATAAATATGTTGTAAAGACAGTAGGGCTTATGCTTACTCACACAGGTCCAGTAGTATGTTTCCTTTTGTAGATGTTTGTGAGTACATATATGTGTGTGTACACGTATATATGTACCTGTGTATAAATGTGTGCATGTGTATATATGATGATATTTATACATATACTTGTGTATACATTATATATATATATATATATATAATATATAGTGCGTGTATTTTTATTGGTTAAACTGGCAACATGACCATTTCTAAATACAACAACATATATATATGTGTGTGTGTGTGTGTGTGTGTGTAATATAATTGAGTAACAAACAGGTACAGGTGTCAATTCATTACGGCCATTTCTAACGACTCCTTTAATTGAATAATGAGAACATTACATCATTGCAAAGAAACCGTTTCTAGTTTTGGGCTTGGCTTTCTCAGTCAGGTATAATTAGTGTATTTAACTCAAATAGAATTATTTTTATCTTTTATTTTCTATTGTTTATTTGATTCAGTCATTACACTGTGGCCATGCTGGAGCACTGCCTTGAGGAAATGTCATTTAGATGAATGAATCAACCCCAGTAGTTACTGTTTTAAAGCCTGTTATGTATATGTTCCACTAAGTTATGGAGACATAAGCGCACCAACGCCGGTTATTTGTCAAGTGGTGGTGGTGGTGAGGACAAAATATGTGTTCTTGAATGGTTTACAAACATCTTCTATGCTGCAATTAATATTATTATTATCATTATTATTATTTTAATTTTTAATTTATAATTAGATTGCTTAATTATTTAAAATTACATTTTAATTTATTTTTCTTTTTGTAATTTATTTTTTACTTATTTTTTTACTTCATTTTATTAACTTAGTTAATCATATTGCTATTATTTTAATTCTTAATATTTACTTTTTTAAGAAAATAATGTTTTTGAAATAGAATATCTTCCTTAGAAAATAATATATATATTGGTTATTTTCCTTTACAATTCTCATTGACATAACCTGTTTCCTTCAAATCATAGTCTATATTTAGAATCATTATTGACATGTCCATCATAACCAAAATAATTATCTATTAAATAGCCTCTTTCTCATCTGCCTATTTGAATAATTTAAATGGGGCAGGAATTGTGTCATAAGTATTTTCCAAGCTGATCGAGGGAATTGAAGAAACTAAGTACCATATTACAATTCTAGAATGATCTGATTAATACCTTCTTTAAGTAGGCATTCTGAAATATCTCCTGCTCCCTGTATTGATTAAATATGCTTATTTTTACCATTATCTATCCCCTTTGAAATATTCTCTATTCTAAGTAATGTGATATAGTTTGGCTATGGATAGGATGGTTTTAAATTTCTCTATTTCTGTAGAATCTTTGTCGATCAAATAAGGGATTGATTAATATATGCATGATTACTGCATCACAGAACTTTCAAATGCCAATCTGTCGGAAATGCATGCAAATAGATTAAAATATAATTCTCCATTCTGTTGTGTTTTTCTACTATACTCTGTGACCTTAAACAAATTTTATTTGGTCTTCCATCTTCAGAGTTACAAACTGGATAGACAGTGGAAAGTAATTTTATAGCTGATGCAGATTATGATGGCTTTCATTGGAAAATTTAGTCAAGTTTGACCCTATGGGGAGCTTATAAAGTATTGGCCCAGACTTTTAATATCTTTTTGCTTTGTTATACACATCTAGGTGCAGGCATGGCTGTATAGTAGGAAGGTTTCTTACTAACCATATGGTTTCACGTTCTGTCTCACTGTATAGCAACTTTGGCATGGGTCTTCTATTATAACCCGAGGCCAACCAAAGCCTTCTGAGTGGATTTGGTAGACAGAAGCTGAAAGAATCCTGTTATATATATGTATATACATACCTACGTGTGTGTGTATCCTTATGTCTACATTTGTTCCCCATTGCCATTTGACAACAGCTGTTGGTTTGTTTACATCCTGTATCTCTGTGGTTCAGAAAAAGAGACCAATAGAATATATACCGTGCTTAAGAGAATATACATACAAGAGTTGATTCACTCAAGTCAAACCTTTCAAGGTGGAATCCAAGCAAGGCTACAGTCTAATGATTGAAACAACTAAAAGATAAAAAATAATGCCAGTGGCATGAAAAAAGCACCATTCGAGTGTGATCATTGTCAGTGTTGCTTTACTGGCACATGTGCTGGTGGTACATGAGAAACAACATTTGTGTGTGGTCGTTGCCAGTGCTGCCGAACTGGCTCCCATGCAAGTGGCATGAAAAAACACCATTTGAGCATGGTCATTGCTAGAACCACCTAACTAGCCCTCGTGCTGGTGGCATGCAAAAGCACCCACTACATCCTCAAAGTGGTTGGCGTTAGGAAGGGCATCCAGCTGTAGAAACTTTGCCAGATCAGATTGGAGCCTGGTGCAGCCATCTGGTTCACCAGTTCTCAGTCAAACCGTCTAACCCATGCCAGCATGGGAAGCAAACATTAAACAACAACAATGATGATGATGATGTTATTATCAATATAATCAAATGAAATATCTCCATTTCGTTGTTGCCTTTCTTGAACACATAATGCAAAATGTACCAATTATGCTCCTTCGTCACTTCCATTAATAGCTTTGAAATAATACCTGTTTAAATTGAACTGCACTCTTCAAAAGTGCACTAAGAATAAGTACAAGGTAATATTACTCCCTTCTTTTATAGCTAGTTGATGCAGATAGTTTATCCCATGCAACTGAAAAAAAACGGCATTATTTATGGGATGACCCAATACATGCTTATCATACTTTCCCCAATTAAATGCACATATATATTCATTAAGGCTCATTACCTAATTTGATAACCATGCTTATCACACTTTGCACAATTAAATGCATATATCTAGTCCTGTTTGCATGTAGAGATGCATAAATTTACATAATATACACTTATTTACACATATCATAGCAATATCTCAAGTGTAGCTACGCTGGCACCCAGCACACACTCATACACATACGCACACACACACACACACACACACACACATACACACACACAATTCTGAGATCTATTTTCTAAAAGGTCATTTAAGGGATGAAAGAGGTATGGGAGGAAAGTGAGTTGAAGTTACTTTTCCTCAATGAAACTTTTTTAACTGTAAAGAAATTAATCCTGCCACAGCATGTAACCGATGACATGATTGTTCAGCTTCTAACAGAGATATATGAATATAGTAGAAGACCTTGCAAGATAATGGCTTTCCCAGAACACTTTCCAATATCTGATAGCAAGCAGTGTCTGTCCCCTACGGCAATCAATTTTACAGAAGAGAAATCAAGCTCCATATCAGCTTTTGGCTTGATTTAAATTCAGTGGCCTGTGAATTTTAATTCCCCAATTAAGACCTTAAATTATATAACAGGTAATTTACAAATCATTTTAGCAAACCAGGTAGCTGACTTAAGGTTAGATACATTGAAAAGTTCTTCTCAAAATGCAGCCATACAGTTGTAAACAATCTTTGAGTCGTTTCTCATCCTAAAATTATTCCTGATTTTGCTTTTCTGTTTGTATGAAATATACATAACACATTGCAAAACATATCCTTATTAATCGTTAGACTGCTGTGGTATTTCTTAGTTTCCAGTCTTATATTCCTGTACCAAAAATGTGGTTCAACTTCCTTGTTATTGGTATCTCAGGTAAAGTAAAGTTACCTTCTCAGTTTATGCTGACTCATAAGGACCAGTTCCCAGTTTCATGATGTATTTATTCTCCACCTGAATGAGACTCCGGTACATTGCAGAATTATTCATCTTTGCCAGCTGAGCAGACTGGAGCAATGTGAAATGAAGAGTTTTGCTCAAGAACATAATGCGTCACCTGGCCCAGGAATTGAAACAACAATCTAACATTCATGCATCCAACAGCCTAACCACAAAGCCATACACCTCCACAGTATCTCAGGTATGATATGCAAAATAACTTTCAGCATTAGAAAACAATCTTTGCTTTGACAGTGTAAGCTTCAATTACAAATAAGGCTCAAATTTTTTATGTATCACTTGCTGAGTAAATGTAACTGACACATGATGATGAAGAGTAGTTTTCTCAAAGAAAATCCTGTTACATTTACTGCTTATTTTTACACGCTTGCATGTAGATGTATTTGAGGCAGGATTTAATGGCTGGATGCTCACAATGGTACCAACCCTTATATATATATATATATATATATATATATATATATATATATATATATATATATATATAGATATATAGATAGATAGATAGATAGATAGATAGATAGATAGATATAAGGGAAGCAATCCATCGGTTACAATGATGCGAAAGTCCCAGCTGATACGATCAATGGAACAGCTTGCTCTTAAAATTAACGTGCAATTGGCTAAGCACTCCACAGGTACGTGTACCCTTAACGTATTTCTCAGGGAGTTTAGTGTGATACAAAGTGTGATAAGGCCAGCCCTTTGAACTACAGGTGCCATTCATTTTGCTAGTTGAGTGGAGTGGAGCAACGTGAAATAAAGTGTCTTGCTCAAGGATGCAACGCGTTGCCAGGAATTAAACTCACGACCTTACAATCATGAGCCAAATGCCCAAACCATTAAGCCACATGTCTTCACATTATATATATATGTATATAACATGTATATAAGAGGGATGACCACTAGGTGGACATCCAATATGCTAGATGTAGACCCCATATGGTCTGACCACTAAGTAAAGATTGTTCTCAAGAAAATTCAGCAAACGCCAGAACATAAGTGAGTGAGACAAATGAAACAATAGAAAATATATATTTTGCATCTTGATTTCAATGTGTACTGTAAAAGTGATAAAATTTTAAGTGGTTTGGTGATTTGGTGTCTATTTTCAGCATGGGCATTGTCTCTACTATGCCTTTACTCTTATAAATCTCTCTCTCTTGCCATATATATATATACACAGACACCTACACATATTTATAATAGGCTTTTATAAATTCATGGCTACCAAATTCACACACAAAGCTTTGTTCAACCTGAGACTATAGTAGAATGCACTCATCCACTGTGCCTTGCATTGAAACTAAACCCAGGACCATGTAGTCAGGAAGCAGACTTCTTACCATACAGCCTTGCCTACACCTCTTTCTGCATGTTCTTTCTTTGAACATCCCAGAAGCTAAATCAAAGACTTGACTTTGTATCCATATACTTACATATAATGATTGATTGCTTCTTTCTATGTAAGAAAACAAAAGCTCACTTCTCTTTTCCTATGAGAAGACATTATTATTAAAAACTAATTCCCAAAATATTAATTGCAATACATAATAAATTACGAAATGTGTTCTATCAGTATATTCTTGTAAACGAAGGAAAGTGATAAGCATCATTATTGTCGGGAAAGATTTTACTGTTTATCATCCATGGTTATCATCCTGTATCTTGACACTTGTGTTGTGAAGAAGTATTTTTGAGGAATTTTCCATTCCATTATTGCCAAGAACAAATCAGATTTTACTTTGTGTATCTTTAGTTAAAAATACTACTAACCAAACTTAACACTGAAGGAACAGAAATATCAATGTGTCACCTTACTGGTTTGTTCTTTTTATATTTGTTACTATGTCAGTATGTACGAGCCTGGATATTATAACATTTGATGATAGGATGTGTGTGTGTGTGTGTGTGTGTGTGTGTGTGTGTGTGTGTGTGTGTGTGTGTGTGTATGCATGTGCACATGCACATGTGCATATGTATTCGTTCATATTTGTTTATAATTAGATTGACATATTCATCCCAAAACTGAATTTGAACATTGACACATGCAGAAATATCTCCCATACAATATCCTTACTCAACATTTTTGACATATACATATTGTTAAATTAATTTTAATTAGGTGATATTCCAGGCTTTTTTTTTATATATATATATATACATTTATCTTATTATGGCAGCAATAGCAGGCTGGAATATAAGTTTTCATCCTTTTTTTTCTTCTTCTTTTTCTAATAGAATTTCTAATCTTTTATTGATCTTTTATTGATAGAAAAAATATTTCTGTTCCGTTTTCTAATTTTGTTTAACCAAAATAGTGTCATAACAACAGTTATGAAAAATGGAAAAAAAAAAAAAAGCAAAAATTACATAAAATTAAAATAAACAAATAAAATAATAAAAGAATGAATGCTTGAAATTTTACATCTTTGCAATTTTATTGGTGCTACAAAATATTTCTAATAACATGTCTGTTGAAGAGTAATGTTGTCTGGAAAAATATGGTATTTCTACAAGAATAGGGGTGATCAAATAAGCTGTAAATATTTCCAACTAAAGAAATTTATTCTGCTTTTATATATATGCATGCATTTATATACACACACACACACATACATATATATATATATATATATATATATACATATATTCATATATTTATATTTATATGTATATGCAAAGAATATATATATACACATACACACACACACATATATATATATATACACACATGTGTATGTATATTTTTGTATATATGTGTTCGTGCATATATATAGATATCTATCTATATATATATATGCGCACACATTTTTTTATATATTTCCATTAAGGTATATTCCAATAGGCAGGGATTTGTCAAGTGTGAATATAAGCAATAAATAAATAAATAGCTGAAAAGAAGTTGTACATCTAAATGAATATATTTCATAGTCAGGATAGAAGCAAAATATGATGGCAGAATACATTTTGTTGGTCAGTCACTCTTAACGGAGAGAGAGAGAGAGAGAGAGAGAGAGAGAGAGAGAGAGAGAGAGAGAGAGAGAGAGAAAAAAAAGTTATCGAAATTGATTTTTCTTGTTTTCAAATATTACTTACTGTTATTGCCTTTAATATAATCAAAAACAAAAGTACATCAAATAAAACATAACAACATCGACAACAACAGCAACAGCAACAACAAAATTGCGGTGTTTGTGTTGTAAGTTTTGCTTTTCGATAGCTCGTATCATATCTTAGGAAACTTCTTTATGAATATTTCATTTAAAAAAAAAAAAAAGTTGTATCCTTGAACGTTTGTGTTATTGTCTGGCCATTCGTATCTATCCATGTGTACTCCTTCTGATCTCTACTATGAGTATAAAGAAAACATAATTAAATGAACAGCTATGATTCAACCATGACCATTATTCTGTCAGATCTCAAGGAATAGTCAAGGCTTCTTTTAGTTGTAATAGATGCTGTTCAGTCCAGATCAGAATTTCTAGTTCAATCATTGCCTTTAGATTGGATGAATTCTGTGAAAACTATTAGTTTCTTGAATGGAGATGTTGAAGAATTTATTAAAGTAAACCAATGTTCATATGATAGAACACAGTTTCGAAAGACCTTGGAATTAATTTCCAACCTGTGTGTGTGTTTGTGTGGGAAGAGCATGAGGCATATACATGTGCATGTTTGTGCATGTGTGTCTGTGTATGTATATGCATATATTTATACATATATATATATATATATATATATATATATATATATATATATATATATATATATGTATGTATATACACCCACAAATATTTATAAGTATATAGGTATGTACACATATGTATATACGTACATATATATATATATATATATACACAAATATACACCTCTATGTATGTGTGCGTGTGTGGATAATGTGCTGGTGCTATGATTCTGAGGTTGACTGTATCAATCCCACTCACCAGTATATGGATGGAGAAATTTTTGCCACATTGTTGGTGGAGTTAGAACACAGTACTGGGTGGTGTGGCTTTGTGGAGATGCTCCTTCATTCTAAGGCGAAGTTATATTTTGGTTGAACCTGTATACAGAATGAGCTAAATAGCTGGAAATACATCTATTACTTCCAGAGCCTTTAACTGGCACATCAATGATCACCATAAGAGCAAAAAGTGAAAAGAAAGAACGTCGTCTGATGAGGGATCTTTCATCTGAATGTGTTTATGTGATAAAATTTAACACCGAACAACAAGGCTTTCTTCTGGTCATGCACCACATGTAGGTCAGACTTTGTATCTATTGAGACACTCTATCTGACTTGCTATCTATCCATCTGTCTGGCTGTCTGCCTACAATCCTTCCCTTCTACCTGTTTACTCACTTATTTATCCACCTAAATTCCCCATCAATTTGTCTATCTACCATTTTTTCTACCGGTCTTCCACAAACCTATCTATTTATCTAAATTTTCATCTCTGAACCTACCCTTCTGCTTATCTCACCCATTTATCCACATGTAAATCCAGACACCATTTACATATTCTTAATCTCCAAAAACTTTCAAATCTTTGAAAACCTTTACAGCTTTAGAAACTGTTAAATCCCTTAAGACTTTTATATCCCTAAGTTTGTCACAGAAACTAAACTTCCTCTTTCCTCATTTCATCTTTTATTGTCTTGTTCTGCCCTTTTTTAAAAAATTCATTCCTTCTAACTGAATTAGCCTGTTGTCTCTAATATATATATATATATATATATATATATGTATATGCATGTATATATTTCAGTTTTCTTATTAGACATATATGATATCATATCTTAATACTGTGTGGTCTGAGGGTACCATTGATATACCATTGGCATGTGTAATCTTAGCTACTTAAGTTAAGGTTTCTAGTTTGGTCAGTGAATTTATAATGTCACTTTGGTTAGGGCAGATATACAGTTGACAACAATTATGCCATTCAAATCTCACTGGTAAAGTTACATCTTTTTTTCTATCTTCTATTACACATCATCATCATAATGTCCTCTTTTCCATGTTTGTATGGAATCCGTGGAGGCACATTTCCTATAACTTGATGTCCCTCCTGACGCTAGTCCTTACTTTTTCCCAAGTACAGAAATATTTGCCATGGCCAGACAAACTTTCACAGAAGATTAGGAATGAAGGACTCTGCTTGTTTGATGTTGATGATAATTTAGAATCATCATGCAAGATAAAAGGCTACAAAACACTAATACATTTACAAACACACAATGCATACAAATACGATGAGCTTCCTTTCAGTTTCCATTACCATAATTCCACTCACAGGGCTTTGGGTTACAATAGGAAGACGCTTGCCCAGCTCACCATGCAGAGGTACCGAACCTGAAGCAATGTGGTTAGGAACCAACAACACAGATACACCTGAGCTTATTATATATATATATGTATATATATGTATGTATATAGGTGCAGGAGTGGCTGTGTGGTGAGAAGCTTGCTTACCAACCACATGGTTCCGGGTTCAGTCCTACTACATGGGCAAGTGTCTTCTACTATAGCCTCGGGCTGACCAAAGCCTTGTGAGTGGATTTGGTAGATGGAAACTGAAAGATGTAAGTCATATATATATATATATATATATATATATACATATATACATATATATGTGTGTGTGTGTGTATATTTATATAGATATATATTTGTATGGATGTTTATGTGTCTGTGTTTGTTCTCTCCCCTCCACCCCGCATCACTTGACAACCGATGCTAGTGTGTTTATGTCCCTGTAACTTAGTGGTTCAGCAAAAGAGACCGCTAGAATAAGTACTAGGTTTACAAAGAATAAGTCCTGGGATTGATTTGTTCGACTAAAGGCAGTGCTCCAGCATGGCCACAGTCAAATGACTGAAACAAGTAAAAGAATAAAAGAATACTAGTACAAACATGCTATCTTTAAGATAGCATGTTTTACATTGATTTAATATCATTGAATCATATATTCCTCTAATGTACATAAAGGAAGGAACAATGTGCAATGAAGGGTGGTGTGTGTAGAGTGTCTAAAGACATTTCTTTCACTCTTTAGGTGTGGTTTAAGGGAAGGTTTGGCTGATATTGAAAGGAATGCTATGTGTCGTATTAAAGTACAATGGAAATATTACTGAATATATTTTTTCGTGTAAGTTGTTACTCTAAGTATTATATATTATGCATGGGCTTTCGTAGATTATTGTATAATCCTCAGTTTCTTTCTGATATTTTAGCAAACGGTACGTTTGTTTCGTAGGAAAATTCTACAAATTATTCTCTGAAAGTCTGGTATCTCTATAATGGTTGTGGCGGATCTGTTTGTTCTTTGTCTTTCTGGATAAATATTTATTCACTTTCTGAAAGTATTAATGAATGTAAGTGAAGTAAAACTAATTTTGAAAGAAACTACTAAAAGTGATATTGTGTAAAAAAAAAAGTTAATAAGCTTAAAAGAAATTTACGTACCTGGATGAATATTTGTTTTTGAAACTATTGTTGTATATTGTTATTGATTATTGTGTTCTGGCTGAATCTTTTGTTTTTCGTTCGATGGTGGTGGTTATATTGAGAAAGTTATAGCATAAATATGTTTTCCTTATTATGAAATTCACCGATGCTCACTTGAAGTCATAATCATCATCATCATGTGACATCCATTTTCCATGCTGGCATGAGTAGGACAGTTTGACAGGAGCTAGAAAAACAGATGACTATGCCAGGCCCAAGTGTCTGCTTTGGCAGAGTTTCTATGGCTGGATACCGCTTCACCAACGATTTTTACAGGGCACCAGTATTAGTTGTGTCTCCAAGTAAGTTTCACAGTGATAACCCCCTTGAGTGGGAAGTGGTTAAAGTATAATAGAGGAACAGTGATAAGTGTCTTGTCATGGAGGAGATACATGGCAATCTAGTTAGGAAAGAGGCAAGAAAAGGCAAAAAACAGAAATGTGAGTAAGAAAATAACTGTGAGGTAGCAAAGAAAGAGCGACATTTACCTTATTGTGGTCCATCTGTGAAGAGTTTTTTTGGTTTGATATTGTAAGTCGTTTTGCTAAGATAGTTTTGCTTGTCTATGCGATGTTATTTTTAAATGTTTGTGATTTTCTATTCTGGATTTTTAGAAGAATGTGCTGTCCAAATGACTGCAAACAACGAAGTTACCCAAATAATAAACATTGTCGGGGTTTGTTGTTCTCCATTATTCTTGATCTGACATATTGTTCATATGTTTTGATGCTTTTCTGATTTTAGTGATGCTCTTGTGCAGTGTTGATATCATTGTAGCATAGTGTAGTTACTGAATCATCCAATATTTATTTTATGTAGAATTTGGCTATATTTCTGAGAGGACAATAAATGAAAGAAAGGAGGTATTGTAGAAGGAAACGGAAAAGTTGAAAAATTAACTTCATCATTGCAGTTGTCTATTCTTCTATACGATGTTTGTAATATCATTTAGGAGAATTATATATAATTGCTGTCGCCTAATCTGTATTGATATGGTAATTGTTTAGAGTTAAAAATAGAAAAGTCTTTCAATAAAGAGTTGTCTTAGAATGTATTGGTGATTTGATTTGTGTGGTATGATATTCTTACCTGTAACTTGCTGTTGATGTGCTATAATTTGGCTTTTGATTGTACCTGAAAGAAAGCAAGGGAATGTGCAAATGTAGTTGGGAAAGTGGAAATTGGTTATATTAATAAAGGAAAGGAGATGAATGGGAAATATTTACTGTACAATACCAGTTGTCTTTGATGTTTGGATACCTTCCACTATAACTGTTTGACATCTTGAGGATTTTTGAGATGTTGCATTCTGTAGAGAAGTTGAAGATATATAATTATTGAATGTAAATATAACATGTATGAAGTGATTTTCAGGGAAAAAAATTGAATTATGGAAACATAAGAAGTGAAGAATATATACACGAATAAAGAAATCTATTCAAATGTCTTATAGTTTATTGTAGAGACCTCATTTGTTGTTCTTGGCAGCAATGTATTGAGATGTCAGTATTTTGTTGCACAGAAATATAGGAGAAATAAGGAACAGACAAAAAAAACAAAAAAGTGTACCTTATGATGTAAATTGTTTTCTGTTGTTGCAACTGTGGAGGTTGATATTTGCTGCTGCCTCCCCTCCTTTACAATAACTTTCAAAGAAAGATAAGTTCAGGATTTAGAATGTATTTTCTACTTTGGTGGATTCACCATAACTATGAACGATGTTGGAAAAATGAAAAATACTTTATGTTATGAAGGCAATTGTTGAATGTTGATATGAATGTATGAACCACAAAATAGAGAATAAATACAGAAGTAAATAAGGATTAGCAAAGAATATTTACGTTCCAATGGAAATCCTCTACAATGTCCCATCAATGCTGATGTGTAGGAAAATAGTATTTACTGCTGCGTCTGAGGAAATCTTGTGATACACAAATTAATAATCCACACAAAATAACGCCATTACTCATTACAGACCATGTGATGAATGAGGATGGTATGTGTGGGGAGGCTGTCAAAGCAGAAACTTCCTCCAATTAGTAAATATGGGTAAATGTTTCCGATTTTCGATGTGGAAGTCATGAGATATCCAAAACTATAAAGTATGTGTGAATCTTTACTCTTTATCTTTTACTTGTCTCAGTCATTTGACTGTGGCCATACTGGGGTACTACCCTGAAGAATTTTGAATTGAACGAATCAACCCCAGGACTTATTTACTTTGCATTTCTTTTAAAGCCGATACTTATTCTGTTGGTGCTTTTACCAAACCACTAAGTCACAAGAAAGTAAACACACCAACACCGGTTGCCAAGTGGTGGTGGGTCAACACAAACACACACACTCATATATATATATATATATATATCACCGTCACCGTGACCTACCAGGCTATCAGATGTTGCTACACATCGCTGGTCGCAATGCACTTCGCATTGTTTCAGCCTTCAAATGATGCCACCCCGCTGGCTAAGCGGGCAGGCCAACAGAAGAAAGAGTGAGAGAAAGTTTTGGTGAAAGAGTACAGCAGGGATCGCCACCACCCCCTGCCGGAGCCTTGTGGAGCTTTAGGTGTTTTCACTCAATAAACACTCACAACGCCCGGTCTGGGAATCGAAACCGCGATCCTACGACTGCGAGTCCATTGCCCTAACCACTGGACCATTGCGCCTTCACACACACATATATATATATATATATATCATCATCGTTTAACGTCCGCTTTCCATGCTAGCATGATATATATACACACACACACACATATATATATATAACAAATGAAAGACAGAAGATGGAATATACGAGAATTTATCATTTTCACGACAATTGTTTAAATGCATCTAGCATCGATTCCGGCGGTGCAGATGTATCTCGTCAGGTGATAAGTAAATAAAAACTCATTAAAATGACTGTTCCACAATGTAACTTACTGTTTTGTAAAAAGCAAAGACAGCCAGGCAGAGGAAAAATCTTCATAAATATAGAAGATCAAAAATAAAATTACAGAAGACAAAAAGAGAAACGAATGCGTAATCCATCAAGCAAAATATTGAAAATAACTTAACCGATATGACTGTATAAATGCCCTGGGTGTGTTTCTCTCTACAAAGCAGTAAGTTACATTGTGGAACAGTCATTTTAATGAGTTTTTATTTATTTATCACCCGACGAGATACATCTGCATCACCGGATGCTCCTGAAACAGTTGTTGAGTTTCCCACCCAAGAGAAATTGTTGAAACAATTGTTGTGATTAATAACATATTCTCGTATGTTCCATCTTCTGTCTTCCATTTGCTATTTACACAACGATCACTCTGAAAGTGACCATGCTTTAACAGTAAGCTACCAGGTGTAAACCATTCGTTATATATATATATATATATAAATATATATATATATATGTTCAAAATGTGACCACGTGTGTATCGTTGGCAATTTTTTTTTCCTCCATCTTCCCTTCCTTGGATCTTTCCTTTTCCTATGTTTCTGACGAAGAGCTCTGCTCGAAACGTTAAATTCTCCTCCTTTCTTTCCTTTCTTGAGCGTCCAATAACACTATACTTGTTTCACGTCCTTGCGTTGTTGTGTTTTCTCTTTGTGTTTTCATGTTTGGATTAACTTATATATATATATATATATATATATGCATGATGGGTTTCTTTCAGTTTCCTTCTACTAAATCCACTCACAAAGCCAGCAGTTATAAACCAAGTGTGGAACCATGTGTTTGAGAAGCAAATGTCTTACCATACAACCACTCTGTTTCTTTTTTTATCCTCATTATTATTTCTCAGCAGCTGAAAGGAAGGGAACGTTTCCAATGTAAGTGGGGAAGTTGAAATTTCCAAACAGAGCAGGGAAATCACATTAATACATTAATTAATAATGAATGGGGAATATTTACTTTCAAAGTCTATCAGGAAGGTTTCCTGTTGTTAATGTAATCCTCTGTTCTATGCTATTGATTTCTGGTAATGAAGCTGATGTTGATATGTTCGTTGTTGTAGTTTATCTTTTTAATGAGAAGGGAAAGCAATGCTTATGACACTTTATAGGGCCTTCATGACTGGTGGAATGGAGGGAGAAAAATATCCTTTAATAGTTACTTTGTAGAAGTGAAAGAAGCATGAAGTGATTTTCTAAACGGTGAGTGATATGTATTCATGGGTACCCAAGGGTACCTTACCTGATTATATCAGCTTTGATACTTCATGAAGTTGTTAATATTTTAATGAACAGAAACATAAATGCATTAATAAATGGACAATGAATGAAGAACATTTAGACTGAAAATATCTGTAATCCTGTCCATTGTTTAGTAGAAGTTTGTTGTTGACTATACTTTTAACAATGTATTGATTGACCTGTCAATAAACAAAATATTAGCAGTGAGAAGCTTGTGATTGTGTGTATCTGCTTGTGAATTGTGAATTGCCTCTTTAGTAATCTGCAATGCTGCTTGATGACCACAATTTAATTTTTGACATTTTCATCAAAGAAACTCTCTTGTTTAATCTGTGGAAAATTTCTAAGATCTTGAGATTGAATGGATTTCCTGTTCTGATGTTCAAAGTATTCATGCTTGGAGTGCTTATGGGGGAGAAATTGTTTAATGTTGAACTATTTTCTCTCAGAATAAGTTCAAATTTTTGTAATGAATATTGTTGTATGTTATCCTTGATATCTTCCACTCCTAAAGCACTCATTTGATCTTCTTAAAGTTGATTTTCAAATGCTGTAAATAGGTTTGTTCAATCGGGAGAGGCTGGAACATTTGCAAACTCCATAGTTCGATTGTATTCACAGTTATCATATGCTGAGCCCAGTTTCATTGCAGCGTCTTTGTAAGTTTGTTTGGCAAACGACTCCATTAATTGTTCTCATATCTTCAAATTATGTAACTCCAGGAATACGATGCAATAAAGCTCTCATACAGAATTACTCTCATTCCTTTTCTGAAACAAAGTAGAGACATTTTATTGCGAGTGCATTATGTTTTCTGAAATGTCACTTTGTTCAGTATTATTGCAAGTGTGAAATTTATGAAAGTGAAAACAAGAAGCCATTACAAATGTGTGATGTATTTTCCTGAGAGTCTTTAAGGAATTGTTTTTTTATATTTACCATCAATCATACATGTTGCATTGGGTTTATCTCACCCACATGGACCATGTAGCATGCTTTTGGCAACATGTTGAAATAGAATCAGTTGTGTTTATGGATTTGGAAGTTCTGCATATGCAAACGTATCATAATGTTGTGGATCTAACTTATATTCTTTATTTAATATGAACAATACACAACAATGGAGTAGTCAATGCTTTTGAAACTCTATGTACTTTGCAATCTTTCCAAAAACGTTCTTCTCCAAAATGTCATATCAGAGATCCCTAAGTTTCATATTAGATACTCTATCAGTTAAGTCTGGTCATGTCAGTCTTGGATAATATTCATCTGTGATTTCTTTCCATTGGGGATTACAGGTGAAGAAGGTCATAAGGAAAGTTGGTTTTCCTAACTTTTTAACAATTGCCATCAAGTGATGATATAGTTTCTTCATCCATGGTTGTTGGATGGGCGTCCTATGAATGCTGGAGGCATGATTACTCTTTTGCTAATGTTTAAGCGACAGCAATATGTGCAATCATGAATATTTTGATACACTTTTGTCTTCATATGTTTTTTTGATTAGGTCAAATCCACTGTAACCTTGCTTCTTCAATTTTGGAATACATATGACTGTAATATTTCTGAACTAAACGACCTGAGTAGTCAAGGAAATGGAAATTATGTACTTAAACCATGATCCTGGATTTGTTAAACTTCATTTGTGATATTTTTGACTCTTACCTTCAACATCAAAAGTTGAAGTTGACTCTTCATCCCATATCAGCAAATGAAAATAGCAATGGGGACTGCAGTGGGTCATAATTTAGATGCATCGACTTGATTGTTTGAAGGCATGATTCATCAGAAACACACATTTTATGCAGTGTCAGGCAACTTTTGCAGTTGTACTGTTTCCAAATTTGCATCTAGCTTCTTCGAGATGATTGCATGTTTGGTTACCAGTCATAGGAATGTATTTGTCTTCTGGAATAACCATTGAGAGCTCTGGTGCTTTAATAGTGTCTAAATAGTCTACATTATTTTGATGAGGAAGTCGAGTCAACTATTTTTGAAATTTTAAGGATAGTTAAGTTGATGTGCTTCATTAAAACCTCTGCAAATTAGTCGTTGCTAACCCCCACTACCTCCCCAATCATCATGAATTTTTTGTGAAACACAGTTAAGGGGTTTTGAATGTCAGATTTGTCCAACAAATTTAACAACATTTAATAAGCAATGTATGTGATTTTATTTTGTTGAAAGAAAAGTGCTAAAAGTATATTTACCTTTGTTAAAAACAATGAAATATTAATTCTTAACAAAATGCTGGCAAGACAGGCAACATGAAAAAAACCTCAAACACCAACTGTGGAAAATGTAAAATAGAGCTCTAAGATGAAATGCAATTGTGTTAAGAGGACATGCGTTTATAAAGAAATGAAAAATTGCTGTCTAAATTCTACCAAGAAATTTTAATATGTGTGGTATGAATATCTATATGTATATATACACACACATATATATATATATATATATATATATAAATATATAGATATATATCATATATATCATATATCATATATATATATATATATATATATATATATATATATATATATCATATATATCATATATAATCACCATTATCATCGTTTAGCGTCTGCTTTCGAAGCTAGCATGGGTTGGACGGTTCAACTGGGGTCTGGGAAGTCAGAAGGCTGCACCAGGCCCAGTCTGATCTGGCAATGTTTCTACAACTGGATGCCCTTCCTAACGCCAACCACTCCGTGAGTGTAGTGGGTGTCTTTTACATGCCACCGGCACAGAGGCCAGTCGGGGCAGCACTGGCAATGGCCACATTCGGATGGTTCTCTTATGTGCCACCGACACTGGTATCACTGCTACATTTTCCGTTGATGTTGATTGATTTCCATTTTGATTCTGATTCTCACTTGCCTCAACAGGTCTTCACAAGTCGAGTTTTGTGTCCCAAGAAGGAAAGGTATGCATAAGTAGACTGAGGCCATGGGTTATGGTCTCACTAGTCCTGTCAGGTCTTTTCACAGACATCATACTTCCAAAGGTCTCGGTCTCTCGTCATTTCCTCAGTGAGACCTAAAGTTCGAAGTCCGTGCTTCACCACCTCATCCCAGGTTTTCCTGGATCTACCTCTTCCACAGGATCCCTCAACCGCTAGGGTGTGGCACTTTTTCACTCAACTATCTTCATCCATTCTTGCCACATGACCATACCAGTGCAAGTGTCTCTCTTGCACACCACAACTGATGCTTCTTAGGTCCAACTTTTCTCTCAAGGTAGTTACACTCTATTGAGTATGCACACTGACATTACACATCCATCGGAGCATACTGGCTTCATTTCTCGCGAGCTTACACATATCCTCAGCAGTCACGGCCCATGTTTCACTGCCGTGTAACATGGCTGTTCGTATACATGCGTCATACAGTCTGCCTTTTACTCTGAGCGAGAGGCCTTTTGTCACCAGCAGAGGTAAGAGCTCTCTGAACTTTGCCCAGGCTATTCTTACTCTAGCAGTTACACTTTTAGCACACCCACCCCCGCTACTGACTTGGTCACCTAGGTAATGGAAGCTATAAACTATTTCTAGTTTTTCTCCCTGGAATGTGGCGGAAGTTGTTCTCTACACATTTTCAGTGTTTATTGCTCCTGAGCATCTGCCACATATAAAAACTATTTTCTTAGTTAGCCTTCCTTTGACATTGCTGCACCTCTTACGTGTCCATAGCTTACATTTGATGCATCTTATAGAGTTTCTACCTATGCCTTTTCTACAGATCGAGCAGGGCCATCTACCTGAAGGTGTTTGTGATTTGTCAACCTTCCTACTTATTAGGACTTTGGTTTTAGCTAGGTTGACTCTAAGGCCCTTCGATTCTAATCCTTGCTTCCACACCTGAAACTTCTCCTCCAGTTCTGATAGTGACTCAGCAATTAGAGCAAGGTCATCAGCATAGAGGAGCTCCATTATTGCCTGGAGAACTATGATAAATAGGAGGGGGATGAGAACTGAACCTTGGTGGACCCCTACCTCTACCCGGAATTCTTCACTGTACTCGTCGCCAACCCTCACCTTACTAGCAGCGTCCCTGTACAAGGCTCGTACAGCTCTCACTAACCATTCATCTATCCCTAGTTTCCTCATTGACCTCCAGATAGGGGATCGGGGAACCCTGTCGAAGGCTTTTTCCGTGTCAACAAAAGCCAGGTACAGGGGCTTATCTTTGGCTAGGTATTTCTCCTGCAGCTGCCTTACCACTGGCACGAACCCAAACTGCATCTCATCTAAACAAACTCTCTCTTTAATTAGTTGGGCTATGACCATCTCATAACCTTCACCTGATCCAACAGCTTGATACCACTGTAGTTATTTGTATCTAGGGTGTCACCTTTACCATTGTAGCAGTTGACTATTATGCTGCTACACCAGTCATTGGGTATGACTCCTTTGTGTATCACCTGATTAACTATATGGGTGACTAGGCTATAGCCGACACTACCAGATATTTTGAGCATCTCTGCAGTGATTCCTGATGAGCCTGGGGCTTTCTCTGTCTTCATGCTTCTAATTGCTTTAACTACCAAGAAACTGTCAACTCGTATAGCCTCTGTTGGGTCGACATTCGGCAGGCACTCTTTATCGTGCATATTGACATATACATGCATATATATGTGTATGTATATATATATATATATATATATATGCATATATATATATATATGTATATATATATATGCATATATGAGTACAGGACGACACAAAATGTAAAGAACATGATATGTGCCTTTGAGAAAACAGTCGCTCCCACAAACCAAAAGAAAGTTTGAGATTTTGCAGAGATCAAAGTTGGTAACAAAAACAGGACAGTGAAAGAAAAAATTCTTTTATTTCTCCCCTTCACTGTTTTCTGTCTGTCCCCCTCTCTCTCTCTCACTCCCTCTTCCTCCTTTACTCTCTCATTGCTCACACGTGACCATCGTCCACCTTTTTTTCCCCATGCGTTCATCTTTCTTTTTCTGCCAGTCTGTTGCATAGACCAGACATATTCTTGTTTGTCTCCTCTCCTATTTTTTCTCCTGTCAAAGAATATTCCTCAGTGTTCACCGCCTTACCCCATCTGGCTTAGCAGCCCTCACTATTTGTTTCACTGTCCTGTTTTTGTTACCAGCTTTGACCCTCTGCAAAATCCCTAATTTTATTTTGTTTTGTGGGAGCAACAGTTTTCTCGAAGGCACATATCATGTTGTTTACGTTTTGTGATGTTCTGTACCCATATACGCATGTATATGTCAGTATGTATATATATGCCTATATATATATAAATAATAAGGAAATTATTATATACAGTGCTCAGGTGCACCACAACTTGTCAGAAAGTGCATATAAAGCATATGCAGTAATGTACAAATGTCTGGAAAGTGAACAGTGTATAAGTCAGATACATGCTTGTGTGTGTATGGAGGGGATAAAATCCGGTGTAGTGTTGGCGAATCTCAGGAAGCATGGAAGTCTTGAAGGATGCAGTGCTCCGACAACTAACAACTGATGCCGGCAGTTTGTTCCATGCTTCAGCAACTCTTAGCGTGAAAAAATGTTTCCAAAAGTCATGGAAGCTGTGCTATTTTCTGACTTTGTAAACATCCACGGGTGTAGACAGGTGGAGTTTGAAAAGGTGCTCAGAGTTATTGTTTGTAAGATGGTTAATAATTTCATGGGTGTCTGCCAGTCAGCTGCCAGACGTCGGAGTTGTCAATGTATCCATGCCCAGGGAAGTAAGGCGTTCAGAATATGGCAAATGCCTAATGGAGGGTATTCTCTTGATTGCACGTCGCTGAACGGCTTCCAGATGATTAAATCCTGGGCAAGATAGGGTGTTCCAGAATGGTGATGCAAATTCCAGGCGAGGTCGTACCATAGCTATATAAAACTCTCAGGTAGATAGTCAGAGAGCAGCTCACAAAGGACTTGGGTGTGATGCCAAGACACCCTCAGCCTTCTGGGCAATTTAAGCAATGTGGCAGTCAGCTGCCAGACGTTGGAGTTTCAATGTATCCATGCCCAGGGAAGTAAGGCGTTCAGAATATGGCAAATGCCTGATGGAGGGTATTCTCTTGATTGCACGTCGCTGAACGGCTTCCAGATGATTAATATCCTGGGCAAGATAGGGGTTCCAGACTGGTGATGCAAATTCCAGGCGAGGTCGTACCATAGCTATATAAACTCTCAGGTAGATAGTCAGAGAGCAGCTCACAAAGGACTTGGTGTGTGATGCCAAGACACCCTCAGCCTTATTGGCAATTTAAGCAATGTGTTTTGTCCAACGCAAATCACTGTTGACAATAACGCCCAGGTCACGTTCACACGAAGACTTTTTGAGATTTTAGTAAGTAGATGCTGGGTTTTTCCTCCCAAAATGCATGGTGGTATATTTGTCCACAGCCAGCTTGAGTTGCCAGTCCATGATCCACTGCTGCATTGTGTCCAGGTCTGATTGCAATAGAGATATATATTTTATTTATACTATTATATGATTGAATGCCATGCATCCATTTCCAAGTAGGTTATTATATATATATATAAATCTATAAATATATATATAGTTGAAATTTACTGAAAAAACGAAGACGAAGACAGGTTATAAACAACAAGCAGGTGTTAGTTTGATACTCATGAGGTAAGAAATGTTTTTATTTTCAAGCCTATGCTCTTCAACGAAAGGAACACGAGGAATAAACAGGAAAGATTAAAATTCAGTATCATAAAAAAAGACCTAAGTGGTCACTTTTCTCCAAAATTGAACAGCCTCTGGTTTGTTTACATTTAAGATCATATATAATATATCTATATATATATATATATATATATATATATATAAAATATATACATATCTCATCAATCATCATCATCATTTGCGTCCTTTTCCATGCTAGCATGGGTTGGACGGTTCAACTGGGGTCTCTGAAGCTGGAAGGCTTCATCAGGCCCAGTCAGATCTGGCAGTGTTTCTACGGCTGGATGCCCTTCCTAACGCCAATATATACACATATATATACATGCACGCACACACAAACACACACACATGCACGCGCGTTGGTATATTTTAAATAGAGTTATTAATTGTTACTAAACACAACATCATCATAAATACCATTATGTTCTCTATGTTTATGTGGAGTGAAAACTTAAGCCCATCTCATTCACATTATTGTTACCCTTTTGATACAATGAAAATTTTCGAATGGCTTAACATCACAAAAATAGCAAACGAAGTTGTGGGGATATTCGAACATACAGAATTTTCCAAGTAGTAATTCTAATAACTGCAGTCTAGTCATGAACACTGAACTCCCACCAGGGATAATGCATAAGAGGTTACTGCGCATGCGTCATCACAATTTCATATGTTTTTTTAAATGATTCTCGTGCCTATGCATACACACACACACACACACACATATACAGAGGCACACAGACAGACAGGCAGGCAGGTAGGTAGGGAGATAGATACATAGTTTTAGATATGTTAGAATCATCAGATGTGTGAAACATCTACTGTACTTTATTTACCAGGACAATGGGTTCAACTCCACCCATGTCATCTTTTCTCTTGCATTTCTAAGCTAGATTTTCTCTTCCAATAATGTAGCTGTTGAAGATTTGTTGTACAGTGTTTGGAAACATTGTAAGGCTTCACAGCTTTTTAAGAAAGGCAATTGAAAACTGATTCAGTGAATTCTTGCAAGAAAATCATGTGGAGATTTATGGGAAATTATTCCCAGTCAAATTTTATTTAATACCCGATACGAGGTGCAATCGAAAAGTATCAACTTAATCTTTTTCTACCAAGATGAATACCACATGGGTAAAATTCTTTCAATGAGAGACGACGCCACCCTACGTGTGTGTGCATGAAAATGTTTGCACCAGTAGACCAGATCAGTTCCCAGTTGTTACACCAAGAGAAGAAAGGTGTAGCACATGTCTGTTGGAGTTTTGTTGTCACCGAACATATCAGTCAGAGACATTCCATCAAGTGTTGCCAAAAGCTTGGTGATACTCAAGCTCAAAACATCCAGAGGGTTCAGAAAGCCTTTGGCAATGATGCCATGGGCAAAACTCAGATCAAGGAGTGATACGACCACTTCAGACATTTTGCACCTCAATGAAAAGTGAGGCATGCTCAGTCAGGCCATACACAAACTGAAACAAGGAGCTGACTTAGAAGGTTCAGCAAATAGTTATGGAAAGCCATTGAGTAACAAACAAGTAAATTACTCCAGAAGTGGAGGTAAGTACAGGATTGGTGCATTTCATTTTAACAGAAAATTTGCGCATGCAGAAACTGTCAGCAGAATTTGTCTCTAAAGTGAAGCATCTCCACATTCAGAACATACTGGACTGCATAAACCATGAACCAGACTTCATGAAGACCATCATCACTGTTGGTGAGACATAGATTTATGGTCTCTGCTCAAAGCTTTTGGTCATCTTGTGAGAAAACAAAAATCCAACTGGTGCATGCTATATGTCTGTACCCAGGGTATAACAGCTGGAGAGTGACTTGCTGTTCCAGTGTGAAAATTTTCACATGTGTGCAGTGAGAGTGGTGTCAACTTCCAACTGAATTTTGTCCACACAGCATGATTTTTGGTGGGAAAAAATAAAGTCGGGTACTATTTGCATACACCTCGTAATATCATATATAACTTATTTGAGCTGCTCTGAATTAAACCCTACATTGGTTTATTGAATTGAATTCTGAAGTTGGCTTGTTGTTCAGATTGTTATGACTCCAAAACAGTTTTTTGTCATATACATCCTAATATCAAAAGTATATATTATATATGCATTTTATGGTATGCAATATATTATAGTACATATTATATATGTATTAAATATGTATTAAAGATGTATAGGCGCAGGAGTGGTTGTGTGGTAAGTAGCTTGCTAACCAACCACATGGTTCCAGGTTCAGTCCCACTGCGTGGCATCTTGGGCAAGTGTCTTCTGCTATAGCCCCAGGCCGACCAATGCCTTGTGAGTGGATTTGGTAGATGGAAACTGAAAGAAGCCTGTTGTATATATGTATATATATATATATGTATGTGTGTGTGTGTGTTTGTGTGTCTGTGTTTGTCCCCCTAGCATTGCTTGACAACTAATGCTGGTGTGTTTACGTCCCCGTCACCTAGCGGTTCAGCAAAAGAGACCGATAGAATAAGCACTAGGCTTACAAAGAATATGTCCTGGGGTCGATTTGCTCGACTAAAGGTGGTGCTCCAGCATGGCTGCAGTCAAATGACTGAAACAAGTAAAAGAGTAAAAGAGAGAGTAAAGAGTATTATAGTATTTATTATACAAGTATTATAGAAAACAATTATATATATGTAGTGAATTCTCTGGCTGCATAATTCAAACAGGCAGATTTCAGATAGTGAACTCTATTAAGTGTTAAACCATTAAAAAAAGTTAAAAGCAAAATAAAAGGCTCAAATAGGCCATTCAGTTTTGCTTGTGTGTATGTATATGTACATGATATTGTTTTCATGTTATCTCTCCTTTTAAATGTATGAAGATGATTATGTGAACTTGATTTAAAAATGGAAGAGGTGCAACCTAGTTATGATAAAGCAAAAGTAACATCACTCTTAAGTGCAATTTAAGAGAAAAGAATATTGATTTTGATTGAATGTGGAACTTCACTTGACATGCTAAGCTATTTGCTAAACAATAGATATGGTTGAAATCTCTGCCATTTGGAATTGTTAGAAATCTTACGATGTGCAGGTAAAGTTATTAATAGATCAGATGAAATAAGGATCAAATAAATGTTTCCATTCTATCTGAAAAACTTTCTTATACTTTAAACTGACCCCATAAAGTCTTCCCTGATTGTTAGATACATATCTGTGACCCTACAATATAAACCTTATCCCTAGTAATAGGATTATTGATTAATTTTAGGTAGCATTACGTCTCGCTATACTGTTATGCTTATAACTGATCATATTTAAGCTGTTTTTGCCTGCCGTTTGTTCTAATCACAAATACTGATGACTATAACTTTACTTCAGTGATATCTTATAGAATTCAATGTAATAATTTTTTTTTCTAATTTACTTGAAGCCTTAGCCAATACATTAATGCTTGCATCATTCTCCTAATCAAGGACTTCAAAATCCTTTATAATTCGTTATAATTCTATGAATTCTTTTAGCATTAATTGGCATGTATGACCTTTATAATTCATTATAATTCTGATAAGCTCTTTCAACTTTCTTATTACTCCCAATAGATTTTAATTAATTATTGTAGTAGTGTTTGAACTATTTACTGAACATGCATGCTTTTTATTTTGATTTGCTTCGTTCTAAATAATATTGTAACAACATGGGATAAGCAGAAGTGTTAGGTCTATGGTTATCGGTTTTTTATTGGGAATATCAGTTCTGTTTTTCCCTTCTCTGTTATTTTCTGGGCCTTCAACCCAACTTCTTTGCAGCTAAATAAATAACATCCGTAAATTTGATATTTAACTAATATAAAGGAGCAAAGTTGTAAAGCTGTAAATCTTTAAGTTACCACCAATTATTGCCTAGATGACTGTCATTACTCTATGATACACTATTCCTTGTTTATGCCAATACCACCTTTCTGTCAATATATTGACCATTCTGTCCATTTGACTTTACCAATTCTCTTTCTGTTGCTTCTTTCCCTTCCCTTCTCTGAAATTTCGAGGGAACTTCACTAACATACAATTTTCCTTAAGTTATTCTCTTTGAATTATAATTTGCTAATATCCATTGATTAAATCTAATAATCTATTAGTTTTGTAATAATTAATCAGAGCAATTTATCAAGATTAATTGAGTGAATAAGTAATGCTGGAATTTATTAACCATGCCAACCTTTAATGTGGTTAACTTCAAAACAACATAAGACTGTTAATGGTTATTTTGGGAATAGAGTCAGTGGCCTTTCTTTGAACACATTTTGATAGGGTCAAATGTCATGTTTGATGCCTGCTATTTGCTGCTATGCAATCATATTCTGCCACTGCTAGCCTTAACGAATGAGCTTGCTATGTTTAATGACATCTTTCGAATACGAAATGCCTTTTAACTATTCTTTAATTTACAACTTCATCCTGCCTTCCCCCTTCCATGATTGACAGATTGTAGTCCCACCCAATTTAGATTTCTTAAATATTGGCAATTCTGATGAGAAATTCCACTTGTTGATCTCTTGATTAATCAACAAGTCACTGCTTCTTTTACATTTGGTGAGCCTGATGAGTTGAGAGTTGACTAACATAATGTTATTGACATTGTGCATACAACAGTCTTGACTCTATTATGCTTTCATCACAATAATAACACTTAATGAAATGATTGTAGCAATACCAGGTCGCCCACTCCTCTGTTGTTGTTGTTGTTGTCTATATTTAAATATATACATATGAGGTTAGCTGAGTTTGAGGTTAAAATAACCATCTAAGGGATAGAAGTATCTATTGCACTATTGGTATATTGCCTATGTTTAACCATGGACATACATATGCAAGCATGTTATGCTCTGTTTTCTTTAAATTTATATATATATATGTATATATATATATATAGTGCGGGCGTGACTGTGTGGCAAAAAGCTTGCTTCCCAACTAAGTGGTTCTGGGTTCTGTCCCACTGCGTGGAACCTTGGACAAGTGTCTTCTACTATAGTCTCAGGCTGACCAGAGCCTTGTGAGTGGATTTGGTTGATGGAAACTGAAAGAAGCCCATTTTATGTATATATATATATATATATATATATATGTGCGTGTGTGTGTGTGTGTGTATATATATGCGTGTCTGTGTGTGTGTGTGTGTGCCGGTGGCACATAAAAAGCACCATCCGTACGTGGTCGATGCCAGTGCCACCTTGACTGGTTTCCGTGCTGGTGGCACGTAAAAAGCACCAACTGATCGTGGTCATTGCCAGCCTCTCCTGGCACCTGTGCTGGTGACACGTAAAAAGCACCCACTACACCCACGGAGTGGTTGGTGTCAGGAAGGGCATCAAGCTGTAGAAACACTGCCAGATCAGACTGGAGCCTGGTGCAGCCTCCTGGCTTCCTAGGCCCCGGTTGAACCGTCCAACCCATGCTAGAATGGAAAACGAACATTAAACGATGATGATGATGATATATATATATATATATACATATCTGTGTGTGTGTGTGTTTGCGTCTGTGTTTGCTTCCACTGGTGATCATGTGTTCATGTCCCTGTAACTTGGCATATCAGCAAAAGAGATTAATCAAATAAGTACCAAGCTTTTAAAAAAAAGTCCTGGGGTCGATTTGTTAGATTAAAAAACCCTTCAAGGTGGTGCCCCAGTATGACCACAGACAAATGGCTGAAACAAGTAAAAGATAAAAGATAAAAAATGTGTGTGTGTGTGTGTGTAAACTAAAAAGAAGGCACTGATATTAGCATGACGTATATATTTTAACTGAAAACTCTGTTAAAATTAATGTAAATAATTAAGAGATGGTTTTCTTAGCAAACTATATTCTTTCTTATCTTTGAAAAGAAAAAAAAAATGCTCTTTTAAGGTAGTTCTATAACCATTTTACAACAACCACAGACTGATATTGAATAATTTAATGTGAAACTCATTAAAGATTAATGATTATATGACAAAGAATGAAACAAAAGTCATTTTCATATATGCTTTGTTTGTTACTATTGTAAACATAAGTAGTAAGACCATGAGGAGTCCTCTAAGTGGACATTTGGTTTGTTAGAAATAGCAGCAGAATTTCCTTAAATTAGGTGCCACTGTTTGAGGAAAAGCCTCACAGAGTAAATGTAGTGCCTCATTCATTACTTCGTAGAAAATGACAGGATGGTCAGTTTTGGAAAATCTTTGATTGTAATTCTAGGACTGACTTGTGACTAAACAATAAAATTTACAGCAATGAGTCAATGACAAAGCCTCAGCTTGCTAAAAATAGCAACTAAATTACTTCAAACATATTCTATAATCTTAAAAAATGTACATAATGTTTACAATAAGGATGAGATGGTTATGGCTGGATTGTCTTAGATTATAGGTTTGCTCAACTGCACATAATCCAGCAATAGCAGTAACATATAAACGAATGGGTAACTTTGATCTGCAAGAAATAGCAGCTAAAATCTCTAAATTTGCCCGTGTCCTAAATGAGACATACTGGACAAGAGAGACTCTAATATATAAATGGACAGGATAGTCTTAAGCTGAACACCTTCCCTGGTAAGTCTCCTGGATCAAGACATACCCAGGAGCTAAAACGACCTGATAATTTTGAGCTGGCTAGAAATCCCCAACTGGATGGTTGACCTGTTAGAATTAGAAGTCAACTTCCCTCTCATATCACAGGATTTAAAAAAAAAACGGGAAGAACACATTTGATAATGTAGTCCAAGGTATACTGTGTGAAAAATCAATGTATGGCATGGTCACTGTTCAAATACTTTGATCACAGGACTGCTGACATCTCTTCTCTCACCTTTACCACACAGAAAGCTTTATAAACCATTAAAAAAAATCAGAGTTGAGTATTTCTTAATTAGTTTCGCTCAATTTAACATTCTCCTACATCATTTACCATTTCATAGTCAGTAGTTTGCTTTTATTTTGTCTCTCTATAATTATATTTCTACTCTGATTTTTACTTTATAGTCGAAGTAAAGTATTTTTCGAACTATTCAGCGTTTTGGCAAGATCCATTATAATAACAAATTGTAAAATATATATAATCTATTTACAAATGCCAAATGACACCAGCTGTAATATTTTGTCTCAGAGAAACTTCTCAAAAGATAAAATACATTTGTATATGCTTCAATGTTATATCCATCATTATCTTAATCATTCTTGTTTCAAATTCATATATTAATTCACATCCATGCTAGGTTTATCAATATTAATGAAAAATATATCATTTGATTCTCTGCCTGAAGAATTTCTAGTCAGTGATATCTTACATGTTATCTATTACATTTAGAATTTTCAAAATTCCTATTAGCAAATGAAACACATGTAATAATTAGTTTTTATCTTTCTCAGATTGTGAAATTATCCTTTGACTTTTTTCATTGTTTCTTTGAGATTGATGTGATGCTGAAGCACTGCCTGCAAGCGGCTCATTCTACTGACCTTTATATATCAAGATGAGGCTTTACCATACTACCACCTCTTTTAGGGAATTACTCCTTTTTTATTTACAAATTTGAATACAATAAATTACACTAGTATACACAAGCCTGCATGTCACCCTACTTTATTTCTGTCTGCCTGTCTGTCTCTATTCCTCTCTCCAAATGCACACTCATATATATATATATATATATGGAAAAAAAGTCAAGGTAGAAAATGCTAAAATATTTCATAAAAAACATCTCAGTACCGGTTTCAGTCATTGAAACTTTTTCAACTGTAAGTATGGAAAACAATTAAATTTCGGAAAAGTTAAATGAAAAGTTTCTTAAAAGAATATTTGCATAGCATTCAAATACAAGGGGGATTTTTCTTGTTTCTGCCTGTCTCTGTTTCTCTTGTTTACTCTTGTGGGTTCGAGGTCGTTATTAATTCTTGGCAGAGAAGAAGAAGAAAAGAATTCCCCTTGTATACTATACAAATATTCTTTTAAAAAACTTTTCTTTTAATTTTTCCAAAATTTAATTGTTTTCCATACACACACACACGCACGCACACGCACACACACACACACACACACCACACACACACACACACGCACACAAGATTGGCTTCATTAGTTTCTTTCCACCAAATCCACTTGCAAAGCTTTGGTTAGTTCAGAGCTGCAGAAGACATTTGCCTAAAGCAAGGGAGACAATGCTTGGAAAATGAGAGGGTCAGTCAATAAGTTTATACTCACACACACACATACACACACACACACACACACACACACACATACACACATACACACACACATACGCAGCAAACAAGAATGGAGATAAGATTTTACCTTTATTCAATATCTTTATTGAATAAACATAAACTTTCATCTCCAGTTCTGTTTTGTTTTTTTTCCTCTGTATTTCTCTGCTCAAAATATCAATGGATAACTGCAACAAGATATTTTGAATAACATTACAGTTTCTCTTCTTGAGTGGATTGAAACTATAAATGTACACATGAAGTTCTAAATATTGCTTTTATATTGTGCTGTATATAGTTTTCTTCTCAAACATTGGATACATTCGTACAGCCATATGTTATGTAATGACGAATTTGCACACAAACCTTTAAATGCAATGATTTTCTGTGAGATAGCAAAAGAACCTGAAGGGCATCTCCCAGATCCTATCTTTAAAGGCACACACTTGGCTGCGTGTATCTACAAGGTCACACGTGTCAAAAAGTAATGATGCACACAAAAACCAAAGTACTAGAGACATGTACACACACAGAGCATAAGTGCAGTCACATATGCCTGCATATATCCACACACTCACACAAGCACACATTTGCAAACCCCAGGAACTGTCTTAAAGGCAATATGTCTCCTCACGTTGTTAGTGAATGGCTTGAACACCATTAAGACGAACTTAAGCAAATCATAAACAAACACACACACATACACACACACACACACATTTCAAATATGTTCAAGGCCTATTCGAGCCTGAAAGAAAGCTATTGACTGTATTTTATCATGAAGAAACTGATAAAATACTGTGAATGCAGAGAATGGTTTTTCTTACAGGTTTGAATATGCCTCAAGCATATTTGAAACGATAACAAGCTTGTATTTATACACATCAATGCTCCGCATTGTCATTCTATATTGTGTGAGTGTGTGTGTGTATTTATATGTATATATACATACATACATACATACAAAAATGTATATACAAGGGGAAGTCAAAAGTTATCTGCACCTTCACCATAACATATCTATATTATTGTCACTCTGCCTTCTGCGCATGCATGCTGATAGTTGGTACTGTTGTGGTCATGTGATCAAAGCTTGAGCCTGATCACGCAATTTTTCTTTCTGGCTTTGCAGTGTAAAGCATGGCTGCTCCACTAGCAATGTGCACCAAAGAAGAACAAAGGGCAGGGATCTGATTTCTCTGGTCGAAAGGTTTGTCAGGTGCTTAAATCCATTGGCAACTTCTTTTCTCCATACTTTTCATGCCTTTCTGTCTGGCATTCACCATTATAGATCACTAGCCACTACACATTATTTTCTCTCCTTGTTTCTTTCTGAATTCCTTTCTGTGGAAAAGCATAGGCTCGAAATGTTAAATACTTTTTCGCTTCTCGAGCGTTATACTAATACATCTGTTTGTTGTCTACACCACCTGTCTTTGTCTTTTGTTTTTTTGTGAATTCTCCCTGTGCATATAATATATATATATATATACATACACAGTGTCCAAATGTATAAATGCATTAAATGATTATAAAGTCAGTATTTATCAAAATACATTTCATTTTTAAGATTTGAATGTACACAGAATTTAATTTCCATGAATGCTTGTTTTCAACTTGATGACTATTCAGATCCAGATTCTGCTGATAACACAAAACAATGGAATCTCAATCTTCAGACACGTTTTTGTCCACTTAATTATTTGTTTACATATATTCTGGTTCTACCTTTTATGGTTGTCCATCTTAATTTCACTTTCACTTCCTTCTTTCTTCTTTCTCTTTCCCTGCCTCTCTTCTCTCTCTCTTTATTATCCTTTTTTCCCCTCCTTTCTCTCTTTAATTCTCTCTCTCTCTTTCTCTTGATTCTTTCTCCCTCTTCACCTTCTCTACCAATTGCTTTCTTTATGATTTTCTCTCAAAATACTTATAAAATGCCTTCACCCCCCCCCCCCCACCACTCTTGATATTAGTTCTCTGTAACATGGTATGCTAAAGTGTTTATTCTTTTACTTATTTCAGTCATTTGAGTGTGGCCATGCTGCAGCACCACCTTTAGGCAAACAAATCGATCCCAGAACTTGTTCTTTGTAAGCCTAGTACTTATTCTATCGGTGTCATTTGCTGAACCTCTAAGTTACAGGGATGTTAGCACACCAGCATCAGTTGTCAAGTTGAGAGGGGACAAACACACGCACAAACATACATACTTATACACACACTCACACACACACACACATATATACATATATACACATACACATATGACGGGCCTCTTTCAGTTTCCGTCTACCAAATCCACCCACGAGGCTTTGGTTGGCCCAAGGCTATAGTATAAGACACTTGCCAAAGGTGCTATGCAGTGTGACTGAACCTGGTTGGTGAGCAAGCTACTTACCACACAGCCACTCCTATGAGCCACTCCTACTGATGATCCATTGTGGTTAAGCATTTAATTGCATTTCAGACATCCAATGCAGAATTTCAAACAACCAAAATGGTGAAATGTATGTTAAAAACTAATATAAACTCGTGTCTATTGTAAATTCCCCAGCATTTGCTCTGTTTATCATAATTAGTAATACTGCTAAATATAGCAGTTGCTTAACCACCCCACAGGAAGCAAACAGGAGGGTAATTATTGATGTAGAGCTCAAATCTTAACAGAAACTGTCTTTATACACACAAGTTACAATATATATGTTCTCTTGTCCAGTCTCTGTTCTATGGTATTCCACTCAGAAAGTATCAGTCCAAGGCCAGAGTAGAAGATGCCTATTTGTCTAAGGTATCACACAGTGAAATTAAACCCCAGAACTATGTAGTTATGCATCAACCCTTTTAATTATAATCCTTTATAATTAATTATGCAGCCACACCTGTGACTTATTAGGTTAAATGTTTTTTTTCGTCTGGAGCAGTTTGAGTTTTCATATCATTTCTTGTATACAAGAATTATAGTTTAGATTATCAAACTGTAAAAGACTCAAATTAATTGGATTTGCACATCCAAATTTAGGAAACAATGATTTTACCAATGCACTTTTATTAAACATCTCTCAAAATATTTAGTATATTAATCTTTGAATAAAAGGATTAGCAATTAATTTGAATCCTACATAAGACTGATAATTGATGCTCAGGGAATTAAAAGTGAATTTTATCTAGAAGACTTTGAACAGAGAAAAACACAAGAAACTGCTGAAATGTTGAAACATATTTAATACTTTACCATTTCAATGAAATGCCTAATTTCCAAAGCACAAAGCCCTTACACCATTTGTAAGCCAATTAATTATTCATTTCTTCTCCAGAATTAAAATAAAATGAATTAATAACACATTAAAGTTATAACAGGATCAAAGTTTAAATTCTAAAATCAAAATTTTTGTTTCTTAACATAATTCACTTTCATAAGTAATTACTGTTTTATTTTAATTACTTATTTATTTTGTAAATGTCATTTATAATTTAATATGCGACAATTCAAGGTTTTATCTATTTGCTATTAATTTATTGGTAATATTACCAATTTAAATCATTTGTTTCTTGTTAGAATTATGATAGATGTGCTGAAAAGTCTTCCGTTTATAGCCTGGGTTAAGTAAAAGTAATTCAAAGTATGAGAAAATCTTATCTATTTTAATAGCTTTTGGCAATATACTTCAATAGGTATGTGAGTATATGTGTGTGTGTGTGTGTGTGTGTGTGTGTGTGTGTATGTGTGTGTCTATGTGTGTAATTTATGGTAGAAGTAATATCAGGTTACAAAAAATTAAGATGAAAAATGTAGCCAATCGCTTCCTGGCAAAATCCTTTAATGTTGTAGAAACACTTTTCATTCTTTTAAAGCAGAAAACTGAAATAAGTTTAAAGAAATAAAATGGCCTTCAGTTATTTTGTCTATATTATGATTCATGTGAATTCCTTTTACATGAATTATGATGTGAATGCCTCAAATTATATATAAGTATGTAGATAACCTCATAAAGCAATTAATTCATTTAGTGAATAAAAAGGGAATAATAGAGAAGTGTTGGAGAGAGGAAAAAACATTTTGTCTAGAATAAATATGTTATATAGCATTATTGTTATTAATGCTAATGTGATATTTATAAAAGCATGAAATTAATTTTATATTAAAGTACATTTTAGGTTGGATTTTCGGAGCATGTAAATTTTTTTCATTAATGGCAGAATTAAAGTTTCAATATTGAAATCAAGCATTCTGAATACTATAAATCTTTACTAAGATCAATGACTTCCATATCTGCATATTTTATCAGCAATGATTAAGCTAAGATGTAATTCAAATTTAATATGGTTTCATGCAAGAAACTGGAAATATTAGGGAGCAATACATAAGTTACAATTTAGAAAGGACATGTTTGGTTTATAACTGTGAAATATTTCAAAGAAGCTAAATTTTAACTGGCTTCATGTCACTGTTTCTGGCATTAGGAAGGGCATCCAGCTGTAGAAACATTGCCAGATCAGATTGGCACCTGGTGCAGCCTCCTGGCTTCCCAGACCCTGGTTGAACCGTCCAACCCATGCCAGCATGCAAAATGGACGTTAAACGATGATGATGGTGATAATGATGACTACTTCTGGGGTGCCTATGTACCCTTTCCTCTTAATCCTTCCTTTACAACTTACTTTAACATTTCTATCCTTTTGTGTTTTAGTGTGTGTAGTATTTATGTGATTTTAGTTATCCCAATTCTCTTTCTTTACCTGACTATGAAGAAATGGGTGTGAGAGCTGTGAAATCCTGCAGACGTTAATTAACTCTCCTTTTTAATAACTGCATTCTTTCTCTCCAGATCAACTGACATCTCATGACTTGTAGATACATGGTATTTTGTTGTGCAAGCATAATTTACTATAAAGTATATTAAATGTTTTCATAAATCAACACCACATTCTACTGTGTTAGCAGTGCTGCTACATCCCTTGTTAAGGTTGTCTCTACAGGTATTCTACAGAAATTATAGCCAACACTGAATTTTGTTAGGTAGGTACTGATGAAGGGGGAAAACCCTGTGAAATATGGCAATATGCCCATTACCCAATTTTCATCTTTGACCTCATTGCTTGTTTACATCTGACATCTTGCGTTTGGGACATCGTAACAAAAATAAGTGCTGGTTATAATTTCTATAGAATATCTGTAGAGATAACCTTAACAAGAAAACTGTTCAAAGAATCTCTCAAAAGTAGGAGTGACTTCTCTCGAAAATGGACAAAATTTGTCATCAGGGTGTTATCAAGTACCTGCAGAAAAAAGGGTTCTGCCGCCAAGGACAGTCATGCTGACATGATTACTACATTAAGTAATGATGCTTCAGCTTTATCAACAGAGCAAAAGTGGGCAGCTTTAGAAGAATAAAGGAGAGTCTTGAAGATGATCCAATGTCTGGACGTCCTGCAACTGCCACCACCAAGGAAAACATTGATCATGTTCCCCACATGGTGATGGATGACTGGTGATTGACTATAAATCAAATAGCCAATGCTATTAGCATATCCTGTGAGAGAGTTGAGAATATTCTGCCCAATGAACTTGGCACGATGAAGGTTTCTCCTTGGTGAGTGTCATGTTTTCTGGCACTTGATGCAAAGCACACCATGCTAATCACATCACAGGAAACTCTGACGTTGTTTCAGACAGACCCAGCTGGTTTCTTTGAATGTTTTCTAACCCTGAATGAGTGTTGGGTTCATCACTTTGAGCCAGAGACAAAGAGACAATCCATGCTGTGGAAACACTCATCCACACCTGCTCCATAGAAGGCCAAGGTTGCTTCGTCTGCAGGGAAGGTGATGGCCTCAGTTTATTGACTATGGTGAGGACTGTATCAAGATGAAACGCTCAGGAAAACTAACAAAAGGGGTTTTGTTTCATCAGGACAATGCTCCTGCTCATGGGTCCTTGGTTTCAATGGCTGCTGTGCATGATTGTGGCTTTGAACTGGTTGATGAAACTCTCATTCTCCTGATTTAGCCCCATCTTGCTATCGTTTGTTCCCCAACATGAAAAACCATTTGGCTGGGAACCCATATTGCAGTGATAATTATGTCATACCTGTTGTTTATGACATTTTTGACCAACAGGACGAAAGTCACCAATGAGATCCAAGCACTGCAACACCAATCAAAAAGAAGCAGTTGGGCTGCAAAAAAGTTTAGGTTTAAAAATAAACCATATTTGGTCTCATTCCGTGAGAGTCTCTTGGTTGGCCTATGAACTTTACATCTGACTCTCATATTGTTTCATTCTGTGCCCTCTTATACTCTTTTCTAACAAGTTGTAAGCTGCACTGTATACAATAAGCTAGTGTTATTGTTGTTGTTATTATGATGCTTTTCTATATGATGGTTTATGGTGGGTCATTACCTCTGTTGGGATTGTAACAGCGCTGTGATGACAAACTGTGTATCATGAGTTTTTAAAGCCAGGTGGAGCCAGTCCGTCTCCACGTCCGGACACAGCCAATTTCTTCTAGACAGGAAGAAAGTAAGACATGATAAGAAAGAGAGAGAGAGAGAGAGAGAGGTGGAGGGAGAAGAAACAAACTTAGGGTTGGACTGGTACTTTAACTGTCTACACTAAAAGAACATAAAGGCAAAGCTGACTTTGAACGGGAAGTACAGTGAGCAAACAAATACTAAAAGGTATTTTATATGACTTACTAACAGCTCCGGCAACTTGTACACCATAATATGAAATAATAAACAAATACACCTATTATACCTCAGTGGGAGAAATTGTTTCATTATCTACACCTTCTATGCTAATTACTGAGCCAATAAATGGAGCCCCTCCATTGTCATCAGACACAATCATGGCTTGGAGTTTCAGAAGTTTGCTATGAAACAGCATGGATTCAGGTTCAATTCAATTGTGCAGCACCTTGGGAAATTGTCTTCTATTGTGGTCCCATGACTAATCAATTGCTTGTAAGTGAATTTGGTTGATGGAAACTGCTTAGAAGGCATCATATATCTATCTGTCTGTCTGTCTGTCTACCTAGCTATATATATATATCTAGCTATCTAGCCATCTGTCTGTCTGTCTATCTACACACACACACATGCACACACATTTATATGTGTGTGTACACACATGTTATCTATGAGTGTATACATTTTTGTGTTTGTCTTTTACTACTTGGAATCACCAAAAGCATACCGTTAGTTCCAATGACCAGCCAGTGGGTTACATTTACCACCTAAAGACTTAGAACACAAAGAACCAATGTAAATACCTGACAGCATCCTACCCAGCACACTATAAGTCCTGCCAGTACTCTAACATGGGTTGGTACTCTATTTTATCAATCTCTGAAAGGATGAAAGACAATGTTGGCATTGGTTGGAATCCTAACAAACACAACCCCACATTTTCTCCTACAATCTAATAATCTGCCAATTTGTTGTCTGTTATTAGAGAAAGTCTCAAGAAGAGAATTAGTTTGTAAAGAATAGAACTGGAGAAGGGTGGAAGAAAAAAAAACGGATATATTTGGCAGCTGTTACTACTTTTCAAAATGACCTCACAGAGCTCTTAAGGAAATCATAAAAAACACTTCACTTAAATTAACAAATAATTGACAGATTGCATTTTGTGAAATGGTGTATAATGTTATATTTCTCAAAAGACTGATTTAAATATTTTCTTGGTAGGATTTCTCAACCCACAAGAGTAAAATATTACCACATTTCCATTCTAGAAAAATTCCTCAAGTAATTGAGTTCATTTTAAATTTAGTCTTTTTTCAAAATTTGATATTTTTTTTGCAGCGTATTCACAGAAATAATGCTTGAATCATTTACAGTGAAACAAGATGCATTTTCATTATTTACATTATTTACATTTGACAGATCATTGTCCTCATCTTGTTTGTTGTTAACACAATGTTTCGGCTGATATACCCTCCAGCCTTCATCAGGTGTCTTGGGAAATTTCAAACCTGGGTTCTCATTCCTAAGGTATTTTCCAATATTGTTGTTGTTGTTGTTATTATTATTATTATTATTCAGCTCACTGCCTGGAAGCGAACTTGAATCTTGGGGTTAGTAGCCTGCAATCTTAACCATTACCCCATATGCCCATGGGCATAACAATCATCATCATCATCATCATCGTTTAACGTCCGCTTTCCATGCTAGCATGGGTTGGATGGTTCAACTGGGGTCTGGGAAGCCAGAAGGCTGCACCAGGCCAGTCAGACCTGGCAGTGTTTCTACAGCTGGATGCCCTTCCTAACGCCAACCACTCTGTGAGTGTAGTGGGTGCTTTTTATGTGCCACCGACACAGTGCCAGACGAGGCTGGCAAACGGCCACGCTTGGATGGTGTTTTTTATGTGCCACCGATACAGGTGCCAGATGAGGCTGGCGAACGGCCATGCTCGGATGGTGTTTTTTTTTATGTGCCATGGACACCGGTGCCAGACGAGGCTGGCGAACGGCCACACTCGGATGGTGTTTTTTATGTGCCACCGACACAGGTGCCAGACGAGGCTGGCGAACGGCCACACTCGGATGGTGTTTTTTATGTGCCACCGACACAGGTGCCAGAAGAGGCTGGCGAACGGCCACACTTGGATGGTGTTTTTTATGTGCCACCGACACAGGTGCCAGACGAGGCTGGCGAACGGCCACACTGGGATGGTGTTTTTTATGTGCCACCGACACAGGTGCCAGACGAGGCTGGCGAACGGCCATGCTGGATGGTGTTTTTTACGTGCCACCAGCACGGAGGCCAGGCGAGGCTGGCACGGCCACGTTCGGATGGTGTTTGTTACGTGCCACCAGCATGGAGGCCAGTCGATGCGATACTGGCTACAGCCACGTTCGGATGGTTTTCTTATGTGCCACCAAAAATGGTACCACAAAACTACAAATTCCATTGATGTTCATCGATTTTGATTTGATTTGATTTTCACTTTCCTCAACAGGTTTTCACAAGTAGAGTTATGTGTCCCAAGAAGGAAGGTATGCACAGGTGGACTGACTACGTCCCAGGTAGGGGCCATGGGTTATGGCCTCACGTGTCCTGCCGGGTCTTCTCGTGCACAGCATACTTCCAAAGGTCTCGGTCTCTGTTCATTTCCTTGGTGAGACCTAAAGCGCAAAGGTCGTTCTTCACCAACTCGTCCCAGGTTTACCTGGGTCTACCTCTTCCACAGGTTCTCTCAACCGCTAGGGTGTGACAGTTTTTCACACAACTATCTTCATCCATTCTCACCACATGTCCATACCAGCGTAGACGCCTCTCTTGCACACCACATCTGATGTTTCTTAGGTCCAACTTTTCTCTCAAGGCACTTACACTCTGTCGGGTAATAATAATAATAATAATATCGAAAAATACCTTAGGAATGAGAGCCCAGGTTTGAAAATTTCCCAAGACATCTGATGAAGGCTGGAGAGTATATCAGCTGAAACGTTGTGTTAACAGCAAACAAGATGAGGACAATGATCTGTCAAATGTAAATAATGTAAATAATTCCTCATCTCTTAAATATAGAACTGTAAGATGCATTTTGACAACGTTTCAGGTTGTCAAATCTCTCTGCACATATCAAGTTTGTTGTCCAGAGCATGAGGCTGAAAATAATTTACAACTGAAATATGAATTTCTATAGATAAATTCAGTCTAGTGACATCAGCCTTATCTCTCATTCGAAATAGACTCATAATGTTAGGGAATAATTAAGTTAAAGTGAAGCAGAATTGTAAGACATGAAAAGCTTTTGTCAAACTGAAATGATTTCATGTAACTAAATATTTCATAAAGATACGGTAGACAGGAGAGATAACAAGAATGTTGTTAGTTTATTCAATGTTTTACAATGGATCATCTTTTGCAAGTCAGTAGTTTTCAATAGGCAGCACAACAATTAAATTTTGCAGTTGGTTAGTATGACAAAAATGAGTAGAGGTTAGAAGAAAGTTAACCTTTCCTAACGTTTCCCCAGCTTTACAAAATTCAATTAGTCTCTGATATTAGATGCCATCACAGCACAGATTTCTGTAATCCCCAAATATTTTTGATAGGAAACCACACCAAGATTGACATTTTTATGTTATGAATTCTTCTCATTCATGATTGATAAATACATGCAGCTACTTCAACACATATCTGAAATCTTATTATAATAGCAGACAAACTAAATAAATTAATAATTAGCATTCATTTACCAAACTAGAATTCCATACAGATTTCTGTCACAGATACAAAGCCACAAAATTTTTGTTCCGAGTCAGAGAATTGATCACTTAAATTAATTTTAATATTTTAACAACCCCAGTAGAATAAATGCCAAACTTGATGACAGCATTATTTGAACTTAGATCATACAGGGATATATCTAAATACTACAAGGCATTGTAATTCGATCATGTAGGAGACACTGTTATCTATTGATTTGAATTTTGTAAATACGATAACTATAACAGAAGCAGGAGAGATAATCATAATAAAGGATATTAGCAGTCAACCAGAAATATTCTCTGATATGAGCAGAGAGATGTGGCAAGATGAAATATCATAATGCATCGTGTATTTCTAGACAGTCCAGTAAAAATTATAAGTTTTCATTAATTGAAAGTTTTGGTCGGTCTTTCTTTACACATCTGTAGCATTTGAAATGAGTTTTTTTTTCTCTGGAGAGGAAAGACTGGCAAAAGATGGCTGTATGGCATCTGGTGGTAGTGGGGTGTTAAATATGGTGGTGGGTAGAGGAGGAGAGACAGTAAATCTGGAGAGGTTGCGTAGGGGTGGTTTGAGACATTTGGATATTATATGGGTTAACAGTTAAAAATCTTGTTTTTCAAGGCCCAGGACTCAATCCTAATGAGACCTCTTGGTCAAATGTCATTTTCTTTAGCCTCAGGTTGATCCATAGTTTGTGTGTGTGTGTGGGGGGGGGGGAATTGGCTGAGTGGAAACTGTAAAGAAGCTCCACACATAGATTATAACTGTACTTGAAAAATACAGCCTTGCTATGCACTGACTGAGAATTACATTAAAAGTAAACCTGGCTGTGGAATGCTCAGTAACTTACAAATTAACCTTTTTTGCTGCCATATTCTTGTTGATAACATTGCTTTGTTCCAATTAATTTTGAAAGTAATAAAAAATTTAAGAAAATAATCTTGTTTTCATTAATCTGGTGTTTAAGATGTAAATTAACATGATTTTTGAAGGAAGATTTTAATTTGAATTACTATAAATCATGAATTAGGTTTTGTCTCAGGCTGGTTGGTATCAAAAGGGTTAATACAGGAGCAGATAACTCAGTTGATTGAACAACTGAATTCTCATTGGAGAACTGATGGAAATCCTTCCAACCATTTTGTGAGTTCATTGATAATTTCAACTAACCATACATGGATAAAGAATGGTTATGGGGAAGGGAATTCAGAGGTACTTTCTGTAAAGACTTTTTCACATCATGTAGATAAAAAGACTCATCATTTATTACATGAGTTTGCAAATTTGCTGATTTGTTTGTTTTTTTGTTTTAGTAAAACTCAAAGTGATCATCATCATCATCTTCATCATCTAACGTCCGCTTTCCATGCTAGCATGGGTTGGGTGGTTCGACCAGGGTCTGGTAAGCCATGGAGGCTGCACCAGGCTCCAGTCTGATCTGGCAGTGTTTCTACAGCTGGATGCCCTTCCTAACGCCAACCACTCCATGAGTGTAGTGGGTAATTTTTACATGCCACCGGCACAGGAGCCAGAGGAGGCTGGCAAACGGCCACGATCGGTTGGTGCTTTTACGTGTCACAGACACGGACGCCAGTCAGGCGGCGCTGGAATCTGCCACATTCGGATGGTGCTTTTTACGTGTCACTGGCACAGGTGTCTTAACTACAATTTCCATTTGATTTTTATTTTGATGTTGGTGTTGACGTACTTGACTCAATAGGTCTCCTTGAGAACAGCGGGTCACTCTGCAATCCATAATATAACATAATATAATACACTTATTCATACAGTTCTCAGGTATGCTACAACTCATCAGCAAAAGTAACCAAAACTGCATGAACAGGACACAGAATATGCACAGGAAGTGAACAGTGAATAAGTCTTTGAAAAAGCAGAGGTGGGGAACATCAGGTGTATGGTTGAAGAGTGTCAGGAAGCCTGGAAGTGTTGTGTCCTGACAGCTAACAACTGATGCATGTAGCTATTCCATGCTTTAGCAATTCTGAGTTGAAACTTGGAATAAATATCTTAATTCTAATTATTTATTCTAATTATTCCATCAAAAATGTAGAATAGTCTGTTGATGTTCTTCAAAAGCTAAGGCAATTCGGATGTTATGGATAAGCACCAACAATTATTGATGAAATGCATTAATCCAAGTTCATGCACTCATTGAAGTTTCCAACTATCCGTAAGATCTCTGAATTCTTTAGTTTTATTTTTTGGTAGAATCCTTTACTTTTGTAACTAAAACATGAATAATATAATTATTTCTTCTAAATGAGAATTAAAACATGCTTAACAACATACTTATTGACTTTGAAATGAACTATGTTCAATTTAATAAAGTTGAATTAATTTTTAAAAAATTACTAATTGAAGATAAAATAATATAGGAAATGTTATGCATTTATTTTGTTTATGGCAAATAAGAATATGAAGAACTTGCTTCCAACTTCTTGTATATAGGTTAATAGAACTGTGTTAATAGCAAGAATGAAAGTATTTTCCATAATTCTAATTTAAAATGTACTTTAAAATTAAAAATTTTCTATTTAATAATTTAGCAGCTTTATAATATTATTTACAATAATGATGAGGATATGTTCCTTAATCAAATATCAAATTGACTTCTGTGGTAATTTGAAATGCAGCTCCGTAAATAGACCGTGTATATTGGAAGTTTAGCTACTGACATTACTGATATCATCATCATCATCATCATCATTATTATTATCATTATTGTTATTATTGCTTAGTTCTTTATTAACCCCCAAATGCAGCAGATCTACAATCCAAGGTGTCCAAGCCATGGCCAACCAGGAGTAGTATTTACATGTACATTATCTAATGTATGATTTTTGTCCCCTTTTAAGATGGTATTGTGTGATTTAAGGGAAGATTTGGCTGTTATTTCTAGCAGGTTGAGTGATAACATAGTGGCTCCCTCGTTGGCATGTACTTTCCTATGTGTTGCTGTTGATCAATTCTTAAAACGTACATTAAACTTGAATATACTTAACGTGACTGAGAGGTGAAAGGTCAATATCAACACGAAAAATGATCATTTTCAAATATTCCAACCTGGAATTCTATCATAAAATATAAATATTTTTAATTAAAAGGTCATCTTCCCTGCAACTTTCTCATTTTACCAAAATTAACTATTTAATAATTTACCTTAACCCTTTTGTATTAAAAACAAATCATTCAATATTATGTTTTATTATGTATTTTTCTAAAATATATTCCCTCATCTGATCATGAATTTCACTTTTTTCTGAAAGATGTTTTTTTTGTTTTCTTTTGTGCTCCACTTTCCTTTTCTCGGTTTTTAAAGATTGGAAAGTTTTTTTTTTTTTATTTATTCTAGTATCTTTTCAGCAACTACATTCCTAAACTGACCTATCATTTGAGTAGCCTAGTCAATGGCAGTGCCTGTGACTCAGCCAGAAATATGTTACATTTCTTCTCCGTCTGTGAGGAATTTAGCTATATATGCATTCAGTGCAGCATTATCCAGAGGTAGATAAAACTCAGCTTGTGGTAATTCAATCAAAATGTTTCAGGAACAAGTGTAACAGGATGAATAATTTTATGTTGGAAAGAAACAGAGGAAAATTTAACTTGCTTTTTATTTATTTTTCTTTTTTCTTTTTTGGCAGAAGGTTCTATTTGTTTTTCTATTTTCTCTTTTTTCCTCTTGTTTTTCCTGATGAAGGACAGCAGTCTGAAACGTTGAGGAATCTTCTGTTTCTTCGTTAAAGCATAAAATTCACAAATAATCAATAGTACATAAACCCCAGAAGATGATTGGTATTTATTTAATGAAATTCTGAAAGAGAGAAGACAAAATTGATCTGAGATGCTTTTAAACTCAGAATGTGAAATAACAAAATATCACAAAGTATTACGTGTGATGCTCTACCAATTTTATCATCTTTGTATTAATATATTGGGGCCTGATGAAGCCTTCCGGCTTCACAGACCCCAGTTAAACCGTCCAACCCATGCTAGCATGGAAAACGGACGCTAAATGATGATGATGATGATGATGATATAAGGTGCAGGTATGGTTGTGTGGTTAGATTCACTTCTTAACCATGTGGTTTTAGGTTCATTTTCCTCCCTGATATCCGTTATATGGAATTGTGGCCAAATGTCTTCTACTATAGCTCCAGGCTTACCAAATTCTTGTGAGTGGATTCAGTAGAAGGAAGTGTGGGCATGCATTCTCATTTACTGATGCATAGACATGTTATTTTGCATCGCCATGGTTCATTAAATATTGATAAAATATGTACAATATTGAATTGATCAAACTGATCTGGATTAAACAGCAACAGCAACAACAATCATAGCAGTTCCATTGTTTCATTTAGATTCTGTTTATTCCATGTTTATTATGAGTCTGATCTTGTCTGTGTGTTTACCAATTCTAATGTAGTAGAAAGTTGTTTAATAGAAATTTGTCTGCTATAGTAAATATGTGGAGCTGCTATATAAAAATCGCTCTGTCTGCTCTGCTTTCAAAGTAGTGTCACTTCTCTCTGAGCTGAACAAACACAAACACACATCCATACAGCCAATTATTTTCATGAAACTCAAGCAAACAAGACTTCATGTCAAGTCCTGTCATCCTTTTTCATCTCCATTATTACCACTACGTATGAGAACAAGCTGTATAACTGTTTTAAGCATAATATGTTCTGTGTGTGAGTCTATGACACACATTGCTAAACTCTGCAGAGATGTCTATATGGCATGGTTTCAGAATGCTGACTGTTCGTTACATATAAAATTCACAACTAGTGGGCTACTTTCAAAAGATTACCCAACTGGCTTGACCATTTTGATGCCAACCCTGCTGAAAATAGTTCTAGTTCTTTGAGACTAAACTTAGTGATTTAAAGAATTAATATTTGTGGTGAGGTAAGGTGGTGAACTGGCAGAAATGTTAGCACACTGGGCAAAATGCTTAGCGGTATTTCGTCTTTCTTTATGTTCTGAGTTCATATTCTGCCAAGGTCAACTTTGCCTTTCATCCTTTTGGGGACAATAAATTAAGTACCAGTTGCATACTGGAGTCGATCTAATCGACTGGCCCCCTCCCTCAAAATTTCGGGCCTTGTGCCTAGAGTAGAAAAGATTATTTGGGGTGAGCTAGCAGAATCCTTAACATGCTGGGCAAAATGCTTAGTGGCTTTTCATCTGTCTTTACGTTCTGAGATCAAATTCCACCAGGGTTGACTTTGCCTTTCACCTTTTCAGGCTCGATAAAATAAGTACCTGTTGCGTACTGGGTTCAACAGAACCAACTAAACCCCTCCCCCAAAATTGCTGACCTGGTGCCAAATTAAGCTGAAAACATTTATCATAATTTTGTGTAAGGACATTTAAGTTCTAAACACCAGATTTACTCACTCATTAGTATATTTCTATTGAAATTCATTGTTTTTATTTCACCTAGTTTTTTTACATAAAAAATCCCATCAAATAACGGCCATTGTCAAGCTGGAAGCTTTTAATGCAGATCACTGTAACAATTTAGAATTCAAGTTGGCCATATTTGACCTAAATATTTTTACCTGTAGAGTGCCAGATAGAACCATTCTATCAACAGCAATGTGAAATATGCTGCTCCCAACGAACGTGGGTGGCAATGCTATAAAGATTTCTATGCTTGGTAAATTATTACCAAGTGTTTATACCAAATATTCTGGCCACAGCCTTGAACGCCCGTCTTAACCTCTGATGATGTTCATTATCTGGTTTGTATGGTTTTCATGTTTTCATGTTGATCTAGGTGAGGTTAGTGGATTGTATAGTTTTCTGGTAGCTACTTCCGACTGGTTAGATAGGAGCCCAAACTCTCTGCTAGTGCATGGAGAGGCTGCACTATAATATTGGTGTATCTATAGTGAATGTCACGCATGGATGGGTGTCTGGTGGGCTTTCCCAAGGCCACACTTACTTCGTCTGCTGGAGCATTATGGGGAAGCTGATTACTTGCTTACTTAAAGTGGAAAACTCTTGCTGGTCTTTTTTTTTTATCAATTCAGTCATGGTGGTCTCCAGTAAACAAAATTTCAAACCAGACTCAGCTAAATCACCTGCTTTTTTGACTATTGCATTCTCCAATATACATGGTCTCCATTCTAATGTTATGGATGTTGAGTCTTTTCTTACTCAGAACTCTCCTGACATCCTTGCTTTGAGTGAGACAAATCTCAGTCCAGACATTTCAGATGCTTTTGTTGTTCCTGGCAATCTTCCTCTTTGCCAGAAGGACTTTGGCAATCATATACATAGCTTGGGCATCTTTGGTCATGTCAATCTTCCCATCATTTGAGAGGAAGATCTTGAGGATCCTCCGCAGTCTTTCATGTGTTTTCAACTTTCTCTTCTGCATTCAACTAGATACTTGTTCTTTCTCTGTCGTTCTACATCTTCTCAAAATTGTTCTGTTATACAGTCTGTTACTGACAGCATCGATAAGGCTCTCTTGTTTCATAACTTTGCAAATATATTCATCTTTGGTGATTTTAATATTCACCACAAAGAGTGGCCTAAGTTTTCTCATAACACTACTGCCTCTGGCATCGAAGTGTATAATTTCACACTTTCTCAATCACTCACACAACTTGTTGTCTTTCCTACTTGCATTCCTGATCAGGATGACCAATTTTCTTCCCTCTTTGATCTCTTTTTGGCATCATCCTGATATTTGTTAGGTTTGTCATGATTCTCCACTGGCAGGGATCTGATCATGTTGTTGTTTCAGTTGGCATTTTACTGAATTGTTCTGCTGCCAAAGAGTCCCCATTTCATCGTTCTCTATTCAACTATGATCGTGGTGACTGGGACAATTTGACCGACTTTCTTCATGACGCTTCTTGGACTGATATTTTTGCCAAACCTTCTGAGGCCTGTACTGGGGAAGTTACTGCTTGGATTTCTGCTGGTATTAACACCTTCATACCATCTGAAACTACATTCCTCACCCTGGTTTTCTCCTGCTTGTACTGCTGCTCTTGCCAATCATAATCATTTCTTCCCCCAGTTTCAGCGAGATAATTCTGCAGTGAATAAACAGATTTTCACCAATGCTCGCAACCACTGTTTGGCTGTCATTCATGATGCTAAATCAGACTACAAGCAGCAGATTTATGATCATATTTCATCCCAGTAAGTAGGCTCTTGTGACTTTTGGAGAATTATTAAAAGTGTTAGAGGTAACAATAAGTCTTCTATTCCTCCTTTATTCAACGGACCTGAGCTCCTGACAACATCTAATGATAAAGCAGAGCTCTTTGCTCAACTGTTTGGTTCTCACTCTATTCTTGAGGATTTTAGTCATCCACTTTCTATTGTGTTTTTTTTTTTCAAAACTGATAAACTGTTACACAGTTGTCATATTACTTCTGCTAAGGTTGCGGCCATTGTGGCTCGGTTGGCTCCAGGTAAAGCAACTGGACCTGATGGTATTCCAGTCATTGTTCTGCAGAAGTGCTCTCCTGAGTTGTCTTCTATCTTATCTAGGCTCTTCCAAAAGTGTATCTCAGAATCTTGTTTTCCTTCTTTATGGAAATTCCCATCTGTTGTTCCTGTCTTTAAGAACTGTGGTGATCGATCTAATCCTTGTATTTATAAAACCGATTAGTCTACTATGAATCAACAGTAAGGTTTTTGAGTCCTACATTAATGACTCTCTTGTAAAATATCTTGACTCAAACCATTTATTCTCAATATGGATTCTGTGCTGGACAGTCTACAGCTGATCTTCTCACTGTTATATCAGAGCATGTTTAATGTGCTTTGAAATGTATCTGGTCAAACTAGGGCTGTTGCTCTTGATATCTCTAAGGCATTTGATAGGGTTTGGGATGCTGGAATTTTGTAGAAGCTCCATTCCTTTGGTGTGTCAGGTTTCATGTTGAACATTATCTCTTCTTTCCTTTATGACCGTAGGATCAAGGTTGTTCTTGATGGTCAATCTTCATCTAGTTATTCTATTAATGCTGGGGTTCCTCACGGACCTCTCCTGGGCCCCCAGTTCTCTTTCTTCTTTTTATCAATGATCAGCCTGATCCTATCATCTGTCAGTCAATAATCTCTGCTGATGACTCCACTTTGTACTCTTGTTTGGACAAATCTGACGACTTGTCTGATAAGGTTGAGATCACTGCTAACCTTGAGGATTATCTTCGATCAATTGTTGAGTTGGATAGGAAATGGCTTGTAACGTTCAATCCATAGAAAACTAAAATTCTTTCAGTTAATCATTTCAAACATCCTTTCTTGCCATTGTTATCGATGAATGGTATTGACTTACCTGAGAGCCGTTCTCTTCGTCTCTGAGGAGTGACTTTCTGTAATGATTTTTCTTGGAGGACTTACATTGAATCTGTTGCCAAATCGGCTGCAATGAAGGTAGGCTCAATCTTTCGTTCAAGGAGTTATCTCATGCCTGAGACTATTCTTTACCTTTATAAGTTAATCATTCGCTCCTGCATTGAGTACTGTTGTCACTTATGGGCAGGTGTCCCTGCGGATTGTTTAACTCTGCTGGGCCGCATTCAACGCCGTATTTATAATGCTATTGGTCCTGATCTATCATCGTCATTGTGTGGTTTCCTTGTCTCTTTTTCTATAGATATTTTCATGGACATCATTTGGCTGAGCTCTCTTCTCTGGTTCCCCCTTTAAGAACTTATCAGCAATCAATTAGACTTGCATCCAGTTCTCATCTGTATACTGTGCAACCTCCCAAGTGTACGAGTTTCCTCCTTTGCACCTCTGAACTTTGGAATTCCCTTCCACAGTCTTGTTTTCCTCTTCAATTTAAGTCTGATGTACATCATCACCTATTGATTTCTGTCTGGCATCCATTTTATACTTGTAGCTCTTATGTTTTCAGTGGTCTAAGGACATTGTAATGAGCAAACGCTTAAAAAAATACATAAGGTGAGGGCACCACTTAATGACTTATTTTTAAAAAATTCCCAATGGGTTTGGATAGAGAAATACCAGAAAACATTTAATGAGTTAAAAGATGTGTTAACTTCAGACTTGTATCTTATGCATTTTGACCCAAATTTATAGATAATATTAACTAGAGATGCTACCGAGTATGGGATAGAAACCAGCATCCTACACAAGGATAACGATGACAGGAGAAAGGCCATAGCTCACACATCAAGGACATTATTGTCGGTGGAAAAGAGCTATAACCAGATTGAAAAAGAGGCATTGGCTATCATATTTGGTGTGAAAATATTCCACTAGTTTGTTTATGGCAGACGTTTTTGGTTGCAAACGGACCATAGACCTCTAATAAAGATATATGGTTCCAAGAAAGGAATACTGGCACATATGGCAAACAGACTGCATTGGTGGGGTACCATTCTATTAAACTACAATTATAGAATGGAATATCTGCCTTTCAAAAAAGTTGGGGCATTTCAAAGTGCTGTCCAGGTTAATTCCAAGAAATAACGAACTGCTGGAGGACGCCATAATAGCAGCACTAAGAGCAGAAACAGAGACCAAAAAAGTGATGTGGGACATCGTGCATAAACTACCAGTACCTTTGGAAGAAATATAAAGAAATGACAAATTTATTAACGAGATAAAAAGAAAACTGTGGTCGACAAAAGGAAATAAAGAAAGGTTTGATGCAAACAACCGCCAAGATGTGAACGTGTACTCTATACGTGATGGTGTATTAATGTATGCTCAGAGGGTGGTCATGTACAAGCATTACAGAAGAGAATGCTAAAAGAGTTCCATGTGGGACTTCCAGGCATCTTTAGAATGAAATCACTGATGCAGTTTCGTATACTGGCTAAACATGGACAAGGAGATTGAAAACCTGGTAAAAGGCTGCAGAGGATGTGTGCTGGCAGCAAAACTACCTACTACAAAATGTGAACCTTGGCCAGAAGTGAAAATACTTAATAGTAGTGGACGGCTACACAAAATGGCCTGAGGTTGCGAGATGTAAATGACCAGCCTCATATATGGTAACAAACTTCTTACACAAGCTGTTTGCAAGATTTGGTGTACCAGATATAATTGTCTCTGATAACTGAACACAGTTTGTATCCTGTGAGTTAAAAAGATTCTACAAGATGTTCATATTAAAACATAAAACTATAGCGCCGTATCACCCTTGATCGAATTGAAGGGCCGCATGGTTCATGGACACTTTTAAGAGAGCTTTAGGGAAAGCTAATAAGGAAGCCATGGATGAGGTCATGATCCAACAATTCTTAAGGGTATACAGCGTAACTCTGAACCCAAATGCACCAGGAGGAAGTTCAACAGCAGAATTAATGTTTGCCAGAAAGGTGAAGTCGGTATTCGATAAACTGTTACCAGTGAAGAAAAAAATACGTGCCAATAAAGACATGTCAAAATTCTTTAGAATAAGTGATAAAGTATATGTAAGAATGTACAAAAATGGCAAGCAATACTGGGAAGAAGGAAAAACTGTAACATACATAGGAAGAATGATGTATGGTAAATGGAATGGAATGGAAAGGAGACATAGAAATCAGCTTAAGGAAAGAGTCATAGAAAAGGAACCAACAAGAGTAGAAATACCAATAGATTGGCTATATGACACTTTTAGGTTCCAACTCCATTACAAGGAGTCAAAACCACATGTACAAGAAAAAGGAAGAATACTGAATTCCTAAAGGTAGACCCTAAGAAGAAAAGATATATATATATATACATACCTACATATAAAAGAGGAAGTGGAGTGAATAAAAGAAAGTGAATGTTAAATAAAAAATTAAAAGTAGA
>NC_043013.1:55377838-55422838 GCF_006345805.1 Octopus sinensis | reverse complement strand
AGATGTTAGGGGTCATGGGGTCACAGAAATTGTCTGACTGGGTTCTCCTGCTTGTGTGGTTTGGTGCAGAATCCTGTTGCCAGATATAGGGTCTTCCAGCAGCCACCCTCTTCATCCAGAGCAGCACTACCTCCTCTAGGTATTTGATGTAGGCTTCCATGTTGAGTCTGAGGCCATGTGGGAAGATGAATGGAGGCACAACGTCACCATCACTAGTGATCACTCGAAACAACATGATGTTGACTGGGTGTTTAATTTTTATCACTCTTGGTACATGTCCTCAGATTGACACCCAAATATTCTGAAATGTTTATACTGGAGCTTCCAGCATGGATGCCAAGCTGTACAGTATGTCGTTTCCAAATTTCTGGCTGAGTGAATTGTGTCATGTTGGGTTTTTTTTTTCACAGAATCAAAAACAAACAAGGCACATGCATGAAATTAAAAATATAAAATGACGACAATTTACCCATCGCACCTTGTTTATCATCATCATCATCGTTTAACGTCCGCTTTCCATGCTAGCACAGTTCAACTGGGGTCTGGAAAGCCCGAAGATTGCACCAGGCCAGTCAGATCTGGCAGTGTTTCTACAGCTGGATGCCCTTCCTAACGCCAGCCACTCCGTGAGTGTAGTGGGTGTTTTTTACGTGCAACCGGCACAGGTGCCAGATGAGGCTGGCAAACAGCCATGCTCGGATGGTGTTTTTTATGTGCCACGGACGCAGGTGCCAGACGAGACTGGCGAACAGCCATGCTAGGATGGTGTTTTTTTACATGCCACTGGCACGGAGGCCAGGCGAGGCTGGCATGGCCACGATCGGATGGCGTTTGTTACATGCCACCAGCACAGAGGCCAGTCGATGCGGTACTCGCTATGGCCATGTTCGGATGGTTTTCTTATGTGCCACCGGCACTGGTACCACAAAACTACAAATTCCATTGATGTTCATCGATTTTGATTTGATTTGATTTGATTTTTACTTGCCTCAACAAGTTTTCACAAGTAGAGTTATGTGTCCAAAGAAGGAAGGTATGCACAGGTGAACTGACTACGTCCCAGGTAGGGGCCATGGGTTATGGCATCACATGTCTTGCTGGGTCTTCTCTCGCGCAGCATACTTCCAAAGGTCTCGGTCTCTGGTAATTTCCTCGGTGAGACCTAAAGCGCGAAGGTCGTTCTTCACCACCTCGTCCCAGGTTTTCCTGGGTCTACCTCTTTATATATATATATATATATATATATATATATATATATCTGTGTGCGTGCATGTGTGCCCACTCATACACTTACAAATATATACATATATACATTTACCTATATTTATATACATACTCACCCACATATACACTATATTATTAAGAATTAACCAGTGATAACATGACAAAATCAGATGTTAACGAATCAGTGAATGACAATTTAATGAATAATAAAATAACTTTTGTGATATGAAATTAAAAGAAAAATTATATAAAATATTATCTGAGGGAAAAAATACAATCAATATGAAATTTAATTCCATCACAACTATATTAATTAGCCATTTCTCAAAAAAAAAAAAAAAAGAAACAGAAATTTCTATAATAATAAAATGAAAATTCCGAATGAGTTACAAGTTATATTTTGCAATAAAGATATACCAGATTGGCACAAGGAGGCCATATATTTGATTGCCTCAACACTAGGCTATCAGACATATCTATTTTATTGATTGCAATGAAATGAAATGTAAAAATCAAGCCTGGGAAAACTTATGCTTGAAATGCAGAAGAATGTAACGAAATACTGTAAGGTACATTGTGGGCATATGTATGGCTTCTGCCTGTAAACTATATTTAAATAAAGTATATTTATTAACAATTAACTTGATGTCAATAAGAATTCTTCTGCTATGACAGCATAAAAAATAATTGCAACATCAACCAAAATCAAGTCTCTGGCTGTTGAATATTTGAGATGAGATATTTCAACAGCTATTTCATAGCTTCAGGCTTTCAAATCAAACCTAATTTAGGGAGAATATAAATGATAAACTATATGGTAACTAGCAAAAATTGAAATCAATTTTATGTGAATTATTTAGTTTCTGATCATTTTTCAGAGTATAAACACCTATCAATTTATGAAGAATGAAAATACATTTCCATGTAATTCTTGTTCTTCCTACACATCCATATTTAAAAGTGAAAGTGCATCTAAGTTTGTCACAGACACAGCCAAAAATAAGTTTGTGACCAATGTAAAACAACCAGTAAAGACATTATTTCCTATAGTGTGCCCCCAACTGAATTATAATTTAGAATAGAATAATAAAAGTTGCATTCATTCTGCATCAAAACAGCTAAGTAGATATTAAAATGGTAGGAAGTAATACATTCAATTTGTTCGTAAAACTTGATGTGTGTAATACATAAAATATGAAGCTAAGAAGTAATTTGATTTTTTCATGGGTTAAAAAGTGCTTTTAGAGATCGATGCCACCCAGTCCTCTTCCTTTTTTCGTTTTTTTTTTTTATTCAATGTGTAAAATAACTTTGTATTATTTGCCTGGTCTGTAGATGATGCTTGTGTTCAAGTTTACATGACATAGACACTGAAAACTTGTCACAGAAAACTGCTTAAATTTGTATGGTGTATAAATTTAAGCCATAAGCACACCTGAAAAATGTACTGGGTAAATGCTGAACCATTTTATTATCAGATTCCTGGCTTTGAATGAGCAGGATGTCATGCAGAGGATTTTGAATACAAGACAATGGTTGAGACCTTAATATTCCTAGTTAGGACCACATGGAGCAGTGCCCTGTGACTCCTATTGTATGCCCAACCAAAACCCCTATAAAGGTGTGTCCTATGGGATGACTTAGATGAGATGAGATTTTATTATCAGATTTCTTTTGAAATATTTTGCTTTTGTTTCAGTTGATTTAGAAAATGTTGAATTATTTTAGTAAAATAAATTTGTGGTTATTTAACTGATGCTTGGAATTTAAATTAGCATGTGAAATTTTATGGAAGTCTTTAATTTAAATCATTTTAAAAGAGACAATTTGTATCTTAAAACTAGTTGTAGTCCCAGGTGGGTAAATATCAAAAGGGTCGGTGTTTATCTCACTTGAACTTGTATTAGATGAATGCTTAAACTTGTACTAGTTTATAAATTTAGGAATTTATCTTCCCTAAACTTGTCCAATAGCCTGATAAGTTCAGAGAAGCAGCCCTATTTGCAAGTTTAAGGAAAACAAATTGAAGAATTATCTAAACCAGTGACAGAAATGACTTCTGAAAACCAGGGAGTATGCTAAAGTACATGAGGTATGACTGTTAGACATTATACGCTTCTTTCAATGTGCTGAAACAGAGAGGTGGGGTGGGGGACACTGTGTGTCACTGACCTAAACCAATGGAACCTTGGACTGTACAATTATCCTACATGGTAACATGAACAAGTGTATTCTGTCATTGCATCAGGTTGACCAAAGTCATCTGGAAGAAATTTTGTAGAGAAAAACTGCAGAAATCTCTCAAGTGAAACATTCCACTTTCTGGGGAGGCAGACTTAATTCTTTGCTCAATTTAACACACCCTGCTGGTCCCTCTTTGGTACCTTTCGCAGAAAATATCCTTTGGTCAAAGAATTATTTTTTACTTATTCCAGTCTTGGAACTCACGAAGACAGTCTTTGGCTCTACCCTCCCCACTCTTTGTTGAAAACATAAAACTATTTAAACCTCAAATGTACGATTATTGTTCATGAACCTTAGATTGTTTTTATTGATTTGATAGAATTGAAATATTTCCACCACTAGGTGGTCTTGATATCCAAATCTCTTGGTTGTTTCTTATAATTCATAAGATGTAAATTAATATACACTAGTAGAACCCATGGAAATTCCACAGAATGGAAAAAATTAAGAGGTCCTATTTAAGGAAGAAAGGATGATTTGTATTTTTAGAGCCTTCATAGTTTAGCTTCCTTTAAATATTCTTGATGTTCATCTACATTCATTTCCTCACATCTCCTTTGGTAATGTCTTTCTCCTCTTTTAATCATATCTTTTTGCTGTTCCTCTCTCACCTGTGCTCTCTATCTGCACATCCTTTCTCAGGCAGCTTGCATCTGTGTTTCTTGTGAATCCAGAGTTTAGGCGAAATTAACCCTTATAAACAGATATCAATTATCAACAAATATCAAACCAAGCAGATGACAAAGAATTACACTTATGTGTATGCCATGGTTACTATAAAAATATTATTTCAATAGAAAAATATACTATATAGGCACAGGAGTGGCTGTGTGGTAAGTAGCTTGCTTACCAACCACATGGTTCTGGGTTCAGTCCCACTGCGTGGCACCTTGCGCAATTGTCTTCTACTATAGCCTCAGGCTGACCAAAGCCTTGTTAGTGGATTTGGTAGACAGAAACTGAAAGAAGCTCATCGTATATGTGTATATGTATATATATGTGTGTGCATGTGTTTGTGTGTCTGTGTTTGTCCCTCAACATCGCTTGACAACCGATGTTGGTGTGTTTGCTTCCCCATAACTTAGCGGTTCAGCAAAAGAGACCGATAGATTAAGTACTAGGCTTACAAAGAATAAGTCCTGGTGTCGATTTGCTCGACTAAAGACGGTGCTCCAGCATGGCTGCAGTCACATGACTGAAACAAGTAAAAGAGTATTCAATAGCAACACACCACCACTACTGTTATCTGCCAACCCCCTCACTCAATATAACTGCCTCCCCTCTCCATCTCTCTCTGCCTTTCCTTCTTCAGCTAACTTTTTAACTACATAGTAAGTATTCCTTCCCACCCCCACCACACGTCCTTAACACTTCTCTTTCCCTCTTTTTCTCTTCTTCTTTGCCATTTGGTCTTTGTATTAATATTAATCACCTGTTTCTACTTCTTCTCTTCTTTCTTCACTCCTCCCTCTCTGCCTCTCTCTCTCTCTCACTCTTACTCCATCTCTCTAACTAACCAATGTATAACAGGCGAACAAACATGCAGATATTTATATAGATCGTTGAAGAATAGAAAGGAAATAAAGACAAAAACAAAACCCCTTCTATTGGATATGAGATAGGACTGCATTACATCTGGTTTTCTATTTTTACATGACTGTTATTGCTTTTACCCCTGAATACCATTCCAACAAATCAACCATGACAATAACTGTCTGACAATGAACAAGGGAAATTGTTTATTATCAGACAGGTATGCTACTATTTGAACTTGTACCTGACTGATGAGCAAACTCATTAGCATGTTGAACAAAATTTCTGCTGGTTATATCACTTTATATTCTGAATTCAAATCCTATTGAGATGGACTGTTTCCCTTTAATCCTCCCAAAGCTTATCCTACCAGACTTGTATATCCTTGTTATACAAGGAATTTTCAACCATGACAATCTGCCAAATTACCAATACAATATGAATGGAGAAACCTATTCTTAAACCAACTCAGGCTAAAAATAAATCAGCCAATCAGAACAAAGATTTCTCCTCAAAGAAGTGTTAATTTGTTTACAAAATGTCTACTCAGTGTTCTTTAGAAAATTTTTTCTGATTTTTTTTTGTTTACTATGAAGCTAAGATCACTTGAGTGGGCCTCATCTGGAATGACAAGGCAAGGTCATAAAATATTCAAAGCTTCAGGAACCAAGAATTTGATCAAATATAATCCCAAATAAAATTTAGGATTAGTTGATGAGAATATAGAAGCTTGCAGCTGATGACAAAACAGATGGAGATGTTTGTATTTCACAAAATGGAAGTGAATTAACCTCTATAAAATGTAGACCGGTAGCACACCAAAGTGCAAGACTGGAATTACATTGAAGACCTGTAAATTTTCAGGAAGGTCCTAAGTTTTCAAAAGTGCTTTCAAAAGATCTCTTTCTGTGCATTGAAAGGAATTTAAAGAGAACTAATTGTGGGGGGATCAGGGTCCGGGCATGAGTTATGTACCCTTAACCAGGGCTAACAGAGTTAATACCACAAGATCTAGTACTATTCAATGTATTAATGGGTATTTGCTAGAGATCATCTTTTCAATTTATGACTAAATGAATTCTGCTGAGATGACCAACATCTTAATAAGTACTTAAATCAATGCTTCCTATTTTAGATTAGATATTCGACAAATTTAATCTACCCCCCCTCCGCCCATCTCCCCATATTAGCTGGTTGTAAAGTTTGCTCCTCCCTTTTTCCCATTTAGCTAAACCTCTTCTACAACTTTATTCATATTCTGTTTGGTGTTTTCTAACCTCTCTCACTTATTAATATCATTTTCTCTCCATAGAATGTAAGCTTATGGACAGCTTAGGAAGAAATGATAGTTTAACAAACAAAGAACTCATTTATAACTCCTGTTGAGTATCTTACTGTAGTCTTAGGATATTCCCGTTTGATTTTCTCAGAGAATTCTGTCTATGAGCATTGAATATCCTTTATAATGACCAATGATAGAAGCTATTCAACCACTCTGCAATCTATGAAATATTCTAAATCTGTTCAAAATAATATGATTTATTTCATATAAATGAAAGAGTGAAATGCGTAACTATTGATTTGAAAATGCTTTGCATTCTCTAAAGTAGCCATGGCTCGGTTAAGTAGTAACTATTTAAAAACAGTTTCTTCTTGCCAAGAAAACCATTTCTGTTATAAAACAATAAATTTTGTATGAAAACTGAGATGCAGCCAGAAGTGGTGGCAGCAAAATTAGATTGTGAAATTGAAATCAATTCTTCTCCACTTGTCATCATTAAACATCGCCATCCCACAAATCTATATTAAATGTTATTCACATATTTCCAACATTTTTCTCTGGTCTAATAATGATCTTACGGCAAAGCCCTTCAACATGAAAATGGTTTTTGGGATTTGGGTTTTTTGTGAAAATGTTCCATCCCATTTGCCTTTCTTCTTAAGATGTTAATTTAATTCTACAGAAAATGGTTTAGAAGGAGAAGTCAGTTAGAAATGTAATATCAATGAGTTTTCACTTCTGAGCTTTACCAAAAATATTGTAGAGGAATTCTGTTGTGTCTGGGGAGAGTCATTTTCTTTTAGTGCCTTATAATATAACACACTCACCGGTAAATTTTCCACTATTTTCTTATTTTTATTTTCCTAAAATTTTCGTTGCATTTTGCAACCTTTTCAATAGTTTTGATTCAACACACAAACTCATATAAAGAATCTTGCAAACCAAATCCAAATACGAAATATTGTAGAGGAATAATAATCATAAAAAAATTGAAAACCAGTCATAGTTTAAATCTAGCAGCAATTAAAATAATAAGGATGGAGCCTCCCATTGAAGACAACATGTAAGTATTCAACTTTTGATGAACGACCAGCACAAATGGTTTGTTTCTAGTGATCAAATGTATTTTCTGTACATTAGCTCACTGCTGGAATCGGTGCACAGTGTGCCACGTGTCAAGTGTTGAAGTGATTGCAGAGCAATGTGACATGAAGTGTTCTGCTCAAGAACACAATTCACCGCCCGGTCTAGGAATTGAAACCATGATCTCACATTTGTGAGTGCTACTCTCTAACCACTAGGCCATGTGCCCCCTAACAACAACAACAGCAACAACAATAATAATCCTTTCAGTTATAGGCACAAAGAATGAATTGTTGAGGGAAGGGACTGGTTGATTAAATGAACCCCAGTGCTCAACACCTGGCATTTATTTTATCAACCCCAAAAGGATGAAAAGCAAAGCTAACCTCACTGAAATTTGAACTCAGAACTTAAAGAGCTGGAAGAAATGTCCCTAAGCATCTGATCTGATGTGCTAAGAATCCTGCCAGCACCCCCCCCCCGTTGTTTCTATTAGAGGCAGAAGGCCTAAAATTTAGAAGGAGCAGGGGTGGTGGCTATTCAAGTATATCAATCCCAGCACTGAACAGGTACTTATTCATTCAACCCTGAAAGGATGAGAAAGACAAAGCTGACTGCAATAGGGTTTGAAATCAGAACATAAGGGTTTGGAAGGAATCATGCCAAGTATTTTGTCTGATGCTCTGACAATACTGTCAGCTTGCATAATAATAATAAAAATAATAAGGCATATCCAGAATAATTAGGAAGGTATTGGGTAGTTGAAAAGAACAGATAGTATGGTACCATGGGCTGCTGGTAGCAAGCCCATTACACATGCAAGTTTCCAGGAGCTCCAACAAAACCTGAGTTAGAAATAATAATAATGATGATGATAATAATAATAATGATAATAATAATAATAATAATAATAATAATAATAATAATAATAGTAATAATAATAATAATAATAGTAATAATAATAATAATAGTAATAATAATAATAATAATAATAATAATAATAGTAATAATAATAATAATAATAGTAATAATAATAGTGATAATAATTTGGGAACAGTATCAGAAGGCATCAAGAAGAATATAAAGGAAATTGGAATAGAGTGCCAAGTAGAACTGTTACAAAAGGTTTGCCTCCTTAGTATAGCCAGAATAATCAGGAAAGTATTAGAGAACTGAAAAGGATGGATAGCATGGTACTGTAGGCTGCAAGACTTCAGGAGTTCCAACAAAACCTGTGATAAAAAGAAATAATAATAATAATAATAATAATAATAATAATAATAATAATAATAATGATAATAATGATAATAATAATAATAATATCGATAATAATAATAATAATAATAATAATAATAATGATGATGATGATGATGATGATGATAGTAATAATAATAATAATAATGATAATTTATTTTATTGCTCACAAGAGGCTAAACATAGAGGGGACAAACAAGGAGAGACAGAGGGATTACATCGACCCCAGTGCGTAATCCTTTTCACTGTAGGCACAAGGCTGAAATTTTGTGTGGTGGGGGGTTTGTTCAATTAAATCAACCATGATACTCAGCTGGTACTTATTTCATTGGCTTCAAAAGAATGAAAGGCAAAGTCAGCCTCAGCAGAATTTGAACCTGGAGCATAAGAACACACAAAATGCTGGTAAGCACATTGTCCAGCATGCTAATGATTCTGCCAGCTCACAAACTTACTACTACTAATAATAATAATAATCGTTTCCACTATTGGCCCAAGGCCTGAGACTTATGGGGCAGGGGCCGAGTTGACTACATTGATCCCAGTGTTTAACTGGTAGTTAATTTATCAACCCCCCAAAAGGATGACCAGTGAAGTGTCCCTCAGTGGAATTTGATCTCAGAACATAAAAAACGGACAAAATGCTTCTAAGCATTTTGCCTAGCATGCTAATAATTCTGCCAGCTCATTGCCTTAAATTTAGTAATAATAATAATAATAATACTTTTTTAAAGTCAAAACTGGAAATACTTTCGCTGTGGTAAGTATCTTAGAAGGGGAATTCTTCTTATAGCATGATGATGATGATGATGATGATAGAGTTGATGGCGTTAGTGATGATGTAATGATGATTTCCCTTGTTATGTTTATCATCTTACACATCTCTCACCACCCCCACCATATTCCAGCATCACCTCTCCAAATGTCTTTTAAGTAGCTGTTTAGTTAACTTCAGTATTACTTTAGTATCATGATAGCTCTTTCATTCATTTAGTCATTATTATTATTATTATTATTATTATTATTATTATTAATAACCTAATCATCTCAATTGATATCTTGCATTTTTCTTTGTTTTGTATTTGCTTCCTAATTTTATTTATTCGTTTATTTTCATCTTGAAATTACCAGAAAATGTTGCAGATGACGTGATAGGCTGTCATTGATAACACACACACTCATAAAAAAAAGGAAAAAAAGGCAACACAATAACCAGCTTTTCTCTTATTTTGGTATCTGGAATTTTTCTTCTTGGAGATTACTTTATTAAGTATTCAAATATTTTTCAATGTTCCTCATCACAGCCAATTGTTACTGGTTTTTCTTTTATTGTTTTTCTTCTGTTTTCTTTTCTTTGTTTTTCTTTTTTTTCTATTTTATACTTCAAACATTTGTCTTGATCTTCCGTACGAAAACAGATCAAATAGAAGCCTAAAATTACGTTAGATAGCAACATAATAGTTAGGAAGAATACCTCGTACTTAGAAATGGTTTATCAATTTTTCATAAGAGCTGAAATGTCACTTGTATTCCACAACAATTGCTATTTCCACATCTTTAGAGGAATCTATGCAATGATAGAATTTTGGCTCCATTTTTGCTGGTTTCCTCAAGAAAGCTGACATGAGTTATTTAAGCTTCCGATTCTTCCTTATTCTCACTGAAATATTATTTTGCCTCCATGTTTGAATATTTCTGTTGTGTCTTTTATCTTATAATTTCATGTTTGGATATAAAATGAGAGCTGCATTGATTCAGTTCTCCAAAAACATTGAAACATTCTTAGATATGTATGATTCTGGTAAAAGTCAGAAGAATTCTGCTGTTGTTCAGCAAACTCCATCGACATTACATCATCATCATCATCATCATCACCATCATTGTCATTGTTGTCGTCATTATCATCATCATCATCGTCATCATTGCCATCTCTCTCTCTCTCCCTCTCTCTCTCTTTCTCTCACTTTCTACATATATTCTTTTATCTTTTACTTGTTTCAGTCATTTGACTGCAGCCATGCTGGAGCACCACCTTTAGTCAAACAAATCGACCCCAGGACTTAATCTTTGTAAGCCTAGTACTCAGTCTATTGATCTCTTTTGCTGAACGGCTTAGTTATAGGGACATAAACACACCAACATCGGTTGTCAAGCAATAGTGGGAAGACAAACACAGACACACAAATATATACATATATATATATATATATATATATATATATATATATATGACAGGCTTCTTTCTGTTTCTGTCTGCCAAATTCACTCTCAAGGGTTTTGTTAGCCCAAGGCTATAGCAGAAGACACTTGCCCAAGGTGCTACACAGTGGAACTGAACCTGGAACCAGGTGGCTGGGAAGCAAGCTTCTTATCACACTGCAAAACCTGCACCTGTATATATAAATAATATATATGCACATAGGTGAAGTATACATCAGAGATGCTTTGCCCCATGCAGAAACAGTGAGGCTGCTTTGAGGGAAGGCATAATCTTCCTCTGCTGGTGACTGATTAAAACCAACCCAATGCCAGAAACATGTCTCTGTCATCAGCATGTGCCTGAGGGTCACAAGGGCTTTGCCTCTCAACCCATACTCTTCATCTGAGTGTATGTTGGATGCCTTGAGGATTACGTCTGGATTTTCTATTTGTTGTTTGAAAGTTATTTTGGGATGTAAGAGAGGTCAGGTCGGTGGAGTTGTGTTCCCTAGACTGTCTGTGGCTTGTGTTTGATAAGCGTGGGGTCATTTCTGTGTTATGTTTTTGGTTTATTTTTCTTCAGGAAGAGGTTAGCCGATGTGTTTTCTATGGTGAACTGTGTTTCGTAGTTAATAAAGAAATTGGCTTGTCTTTCCCGGCATTGCAGGGAGTTGGTCTCTTCAGCTTCGCAAGTTGTTTCCCACAGTTTCTAAAAACTTTCGAAGCGTTCACCATCTGAGAATGTTTCTCTCGTTGCAGATTTCCTCATCGATGTTTTTAAATTTCTGTTCATTGCTTAGCGCTCTAAGCTTAACGAGTTCTATTTCTGGTAAATGTGGGATCTGCAGCAACCCCACCTACAAATACATAGAGGGAGGCAAAGAGATGAAATTTAGAAGTGGTCACATATTTAAAGTAAATGCAGATATGAACTGCAAGATGCAGAATGTAATATACTGCATAACCTGCCCCACGTGCAAGGAGGATTACATAGGTGAAACTGGAAATTCTTTGTGCCAGCGAGCCAGGATTCACCGACAACATATTCGGCAGGAAGAACTACGCAAGATACCACAAAGTACACACCTAGCTACATGTGGAGAAGGAAAATTTAAGATCTTTCCCTTCTACAAATGTCCAAAGAACGACACCTCCTTCAGAAGGAATATGGGAAAATATTTCATAGCTAAGTTCTCCCCCAAATTGAATGGCTGAAAATATCTCTATAATAAGCTGTACCAGATGAAGGACCAAATTTGCTAAGTAAACTGTATTAAACACACACACACACACACACACACACACACACACACACACACACACACACACACACACATACACACACACAGAGTCCTACACATATGTTTTGGTTTTTGAAAATACAACATTGAACAAAGGCTATCCTAATATTTGAATGAAACCATTTCACTTTAACTTGTGGAACCAGTTGCTCCTGTATGATAAAACTTAATATTTATTTAACTGTCAATCAGTGAGATATTAGACTAAATCAATTGAAGATCAGACAACAGACTCCGTGGTTGTCAGTTTGTATTCTATCATTTGTAACTTCAACACAGGAGAGTCTCTTTTTCAAGTATGGACTTTATGAAATTTTACTCATCATACATTGAAGGACAAATCTTTCAATTTACAATTTAATATAGTGGAGCATTTAGTATATGTGTGTATATATATATATATATATCAGGGGCGTGCACTCTCAGCAATGCAAGGTATGCGCTGCATGCCTTCTTTCTTTCAAAGAAAATACGTCCAGTTGTTTTAGAAATATTGTCTCCACTTCGTACATCTGCTTTGATAAATGCTTTTAGAAGATCGCATGATACACACTCCCTCTCTGTCTGTATTAGTTTGTCCTTCCTTTCTCTCTCTCTCTCTCTCTCTCTCTCTCTCTATCTTAGTGACTCGATAAATTTATCGTTTGTCATGCGTTGAGAAGACAGCATGAGTCCCCTTCTCTCTGTCTTTGATAGTTTGTCCCTTCTTCCTCTTTCTTTGTTTAAAAGATATGCTACGAGGAATGGTCACCCCCTTCTCTCTCAGCGATTCGACAAATTCAGTTTGGCGTGTCATGCTGTTCTAAGACCGCATATCACGCCTCTCTGGCTATTTTGACCGGAACAAGAGCCGTCCCATAATTCTTGTTTTAGCCAGCTGAAATGTTGGAATAGCCTTCGCATGTAAGTTTGAAATTTTTTATATATATATATATATTTCTTTATTGCCCACAGGGGGGCTAAACACAGAGGGGACAAACAAGGACAGACAAAGGGCTTAAGTCTGTTACATCGACTCCAGTGCGTAACTGGTACTTAATTTATCAACCCCGAAAGGATGAAAGGCAAAGTCGGCCTCGGCGGAATTTGAACTCAGAACGTAACGGCAGACGAAATACTGCTAAGCATTTCGCCCGACATGCTAACGATTCTGCCAGCAGATATATATCTATATTACCTATTATATACATTATATTATTTTTGTAATTTATTTAATATTTACTTTTTAATTGTCATTTTTATTTTAACTTTTCTATGATATGCAATTTTCTAGATGCTGTAATTTAATTGTTCATTTTGAATTGATAAAAGGTGTTTTTTTTTCTAATATTTTATATATATATATATATATATATATATATATATATATAGTGGTATAAATATCAACAGAATTATTTCTCCTTCATCCTTTTTTTTTCTTTTCTCCTCTCTTCCCTTCTCCAAACTCACAGACACCCACACACACACACATACGCACACACACAGACACACACACACCTCCACAAAACAATCATAAAAAGAATTCTTCTCTAAACCCCAAAAACCATTTGACCATCCCTCATTAAACACACACACACACACACACACACTCTCTCACAATGATAAAAAGAAACATAATTTATGGTCTACCTCCCGCCACCACACACTCAATAACACTATGAAATGGTCAAAACTGAAATTCTTTTTTCCCCAAGATCTTAGCTCCCCCCCCCCCCATTTGGAGTAAGCATCCTGTCCAACAGAGCAAAAAAATTATTTTCTTCTTCTTCTCTTTCCCTTCCCCTCTTTTTCTTTAACACTTATTCCAAATACAAAATCACACACACACGCGCACACACACATACACACATGCTCTCTCTCAGTTTCTCCTCATCCATCACCCTCTTGTACTGTCATATATTCCTCCCCACCACTACAAACTCAGTACCACTATAAAATGGTCCAAACTCTTCAGCCAGGAACTTAGTTTGATTTGAAAACCCCACTAGAATGGGAGAAAGCGCTAATACATGATCTAGGTTATATGATGTATAAAAAATGTAATATACAAATAAATATCTGTAAATATAAACCATCCGATTTTCTGAGTACCTCATTTCTTCCAATACAAAAAGACCTGTACATCATCTCCAAACATTCCAATATATATATATATATATTTATATTTATATATGTATACAAGCATGCATTAAATTCATCATGTGCATTGAAGGTATTAAAAAAAACTGATATTTCTATATAAATATTAATGGTACAATGGATATGAATATATTCACAAAATAACCTTAAAATGTAAAACGACTTGTAAAAATATTATGCTGATTATGAACATATATTTCCATTCATTTTTAGATATTCCTATCTTGTAGTTTATGTATTTTAGAGAAAGTTAATACCAGCCAATTATGTATTTGCTATCATGATACACCAAACAGAGTAATCTAATGCTATTACATCCAGTCAATAATGTAAACTGGCTGGTGATGGGAAGAGCGTCAAGTCAAGAAAGAATTGATGCTGAAAGAAATGACAAATAATGGTAAGGCTGGTTGTTGTGTTTTTCTTTTTGTCTGAGTCAAATGGCAAAGAACCACCATGAATGGTGAAATGCCCTAAGACTCATCAAATAGAAGACCAGACACCAAGTGATAACCAATCTCAATAATCTGTTATTTCTTTATCGCCTTCAGGGGGCTAAATATAAAGGGGACAAACAAGGACAGAGAAAGGGATTAAATCAATTACGTCAACTCCAGTGCATAACTGGTACTTATTTAATCGACCCCGAAAAGATGAAAGGTGAAGTCAACCTCGGTACAATTTGAACTCAGAACCTAAGGGCAGATGAAATAATGCTAAGTATTTCACCTGACATGCTGAGCATGCATCTTCCAGTGTATGGGCATACCCAGGAAACACTTTTTCAGTAAGATGGGCAACAGCTCATGCATGCAAGTCTCTCAATCAATTCCACACTAATATCTAGTCAAGCGAAACACCACCAACTTGGGCCAATGCAATTTGGAACTAGTTTCATTGCAGATGTTGTGAGAAGACCAACAGCTAGAACAGATGCTCTTAGAAATCTTGCCCAGTTGTCTAATGGTTCTGCCAATCCATCATTTTGGATTGTCACATTTTTTATCAACCTTGTAAAGTTGAAAAAGTAAAGAGGATTAGAACTTAGAGTGCCAAGAGTCAGAACAAATATCATGAGACATTCTATCTCACATTCTAACAACTCTGCTATTTGCTCACCACAATGTAAAATGGTATTCATGAAGATGATGATGACGACAATGATGACGAGTTTGAGGAGGAGGAGGAGTGTGAAGAGGAGAAGGAGGAGAATATACTGAGAAAATTTTGTGTGATTGCTGGACTGTTAAATTTCTTTTTTCTTTTGTGTTAACCCCTTTTTTGGAATGTGGGTTGAGTGAATGAGAAGTAGTGTATGTGTGTGTGTCTGTGTGTGTGTCTGTGTGTGTGTCTGTGTGTGTGTGTGTGCTTGTTGGAAGTAATATAGTGTTGTCAATGAACCTCAACCAGTGTACCTCATTCCATTAGCTGCCCACCCTGGTTGAGAAGAGGTTTTGGCTCTCTCCTTGCTATGCTAGTTAGTTGAATATTGGCATAGATCAATGGTCAATTAATCACACAGCCATGTTTGCATCTATGTTTGAAACAGAGAAAGAAATTGCTATGATCAGAATGCATTTGAACAGAGCTGATCTCAAACTAAATAATCCCCAAATTACTGGTTTCAAATCATGGCTCAAGGCCAGCAATATCAGGGCGGTGGGTGGGGGTAAGTCAATTACATCGACCCCACTCCTCAACTGCTATTCGTTTCATTGCCCCTGAGAGCATGAAAGGCAAAGTTGACCCCAGTGGAATTTGAACTCAGAACATAAACACAGACGAAATGAAGCTAAGCATTTTGTCTGGTGTTCTAACAACTCTGCCAAAAATTTTGGCTTAACAACACCAAAAGATGTCGCCACAGAATACTGATTGAATGAGTTAGAATGTTGAAACAAGGAACTAGATTCTCTTCAAAGACAAAGTTCTAAAGGACCTAGTGTTTAAGACTATTGCTAATTAACTGTGTAATTATTGATGCAATGTATGGGCTGGTCAGCTGTTGAATTAGATTGTGTTTGAGTTGAGAAACATTTATAAGCATTTGGTGGCTGCGTGGTTAGAGTGTTGGATTCATCATCATAAGTTTGTGGTTTTGATTCCTTGATTGGGCAGGATGTTATTTCCTTATTTCTTTACTGCTCACAAGAGGCTACACACAGAGGGGACAAACAAGGACAGACAAATGGATTGAGTCGATTATATCGACCCCCGTGCATAAATGATACTTATTTAATTGACCCTGAAAGGATGAAAGGCAAAGTCGACTTTGGCAGAATTTGAACTCAGAATGCAACAGCAGACGAAATACCTATTTCTTTACTACCCACAAGAGGCTAAACATAGAAGGGACAAACAAGCACAGACAAATGGATTGAGTCGATTATATTGACCCCAGTGCATAACTGGTACTTAATTTATCGACCCCGAAAGGATGAAAGGCAAAGTCAACCTCAGCAGAATTTGAACTCAGAATGCAGCAGCAGACGAAATACCGCTAAGCATTTCGCCCGGTGTGCTAACGTTTCTGCCAGCTCATCGCCTTTAATTTCCTTGAGGGAGACACTTCATTTAATGTCTACTCGTCTGAGATGAGTACCAGCTGAGTCTTGGATCAGCCTCGACTCACACACACACACACACACACACACTCTCTCTCTCTCTCTCTCTCTCTCTCTCTGTTCCTTTCTTTAAAACAGTTTAGTAAAATTCTGGTACAAATTTTACAAATTATTGCCAGTTCCAAACATTTGTGGCAGTTAAGTAAATACTTTTCTACAGATATTCTTTGATTCTTTTTTTTTTTTTTTATTTCCTTGTCTATCAATTCTCTTCTGGTAGTTTATTCCAAGCTAGATCTAACTGAGCAGACCTATTATCAAAGGAATTCCAACTTCCATTATACCTTTTTATCCTTTTCTTTACTATAATCCTTACTAAATTCTCAAATATGTCTTTATTCTTTTTTAATAGGTAAAGATTTGCTGTTATTTCTAGCAGGTTGAGCAGCTGCATAGAGACTTATACCTTGGCTTGTATTCAGTTTTGTTCATTCTACATATAACTGGTTTCTTTTAATCTGAAATTGTTGCATACAACCCAGCTTATTTGTCTGTGATTGATTAATGACACTTTATTGTTATGACAATATTCTATAATATGGTCAACTAAGTTCATTCTCATAAGATTTCTCCTGAATCAAAACAATAATTGAAAAACCAATACAGGTGCTGAAATAATAGCTTGGAATAATGAGTTTGAATCCAGTCAGACATTTAAAAAAATATATTTTCTTTTTTGTGCTCTGTGAATAATGAGTTGCAATTGTTGCAAGAAATGAAGGCGTACTTCTGCTGTGATAACTTATTATGGTATAAAATGATTGCTTTTTATGAAATACAGTTCTGGATATCATTATATATAACAAAAAAATAAAAATGTTTAAAAATACCAGAATGTCTCATGACAGATACTATGATCCTTTCAATTAAAAACATTGCACAGAAAATAGAAAATATCTTGAAATTTGTTGATTTAAAAGCAAAACTACCAAGAACAGAGGGAGACCCATCTGCAAAGTGAGAATTATACCAGTTATTATCGAAGCATTAGGTTCAATTACAAGAAAAAATTCACCGGTACGGCTATGGAGTAAGATGATTGCTTCCCAACCATGTGGTTCCAGATTGTCTTGGAACCATGTGGTACTACTACTATATATTTCTTTACTACCCACGAGGGGCTAAACATAGAGGGGACAAACAAGGACAGATAAAGGGATTAAGTCTATTACATCGACTCCAGTGCGAAACTGGTACTTTATTTATTGACCCCAAAAGGATGAAAGGCAAAGTCGACCTCGGTGGAATTTCGACTCAGAACATAGCGGCAGACGAAATACCGCTAAGCATTTTGCCCAGCGTGCTAACGTTCCTGCCAGCTCGCCGGTTTCATGTGGTACTACTATAGCCACTGGTCAACCAAAGCCTTGTTGGTGGATTTAGTAGACAGAAACTGAAAGAATCACATCGTATATAAAAGAGATAAACAACTCTCAGTTAAACATTCATTAATGTTATGTCACCTGAAGAAATGAATTCTTGAAGATGATCAACTGAGAGCCCATGGATACTGTGGACTACTCTATAATCATCCTAGGAATATGGATTGTGATCTTAAGAGACACAGGATTTGTGGAAATGTGTGCAGCAATGCATTAAAATGTTTATAAATTCCATCAAAGGATTATTGTTATTATTATTATATTCGTCCTACATTATATTGGCACAGCTCGATGCAACCCCCAAAGTAATGATTCACCAGTCAGCATCATTAGACAGTGGTCACAATAATGAAATAGGAGCTTTATTTGCATATTCAAAATGTTTCCTGAAAACAAATTTAAAAGATACATATATATCATCATCATCATCGTTTAACGTCCGCTTTCCATGCTAGCATGGGTTGGACAATTTGACTGAGGGCTGGCGAACCAGATGGCTGCACCAGGATTCAATCTGATCTGGAAGAGTTTCTACAGCTTGATCCCATTCCTAACACCAACCACTCCGAGAGTGTAGTGGGTGCTTTTATGTGCCAGTCAGGTGGCACTGTCAATGACCTTGCTCGAATCTTTTACACATGCCACCGGCACAGGTGCCAGTAAGGTGATGCTGGTAACGATCACACTCAAATGGTGTTGTTTACATTCCACTGGCACGGAGGCCAGATAGCCGCTCTGTGCACGATCATGCTCAGATGGTGCTCTGAATACCCTACTAGCACGGGGCTCAAGTGCCAGTAAGGCAATGCTGGTAACGATCACACTCAAATGGTACATTTTAAGTGCCACTGGCATGGAACCTTGTTAGCTTGCTTCGTCAATGATCACAACTCGTATGGTGCTCTTTGCTCCCTGCTAGTACGGATGCCAGTCAGGGTGAATTTTGTTTTTGATTTAACTTGCCGCACAGGTCTTCGCAAGCAGAGTTTTTTAAATGTCAAAAGAAGGAAAAGGTAACGCATAAGTGGGCTGTTATGCCCCTGGCATTGGCCATCGAGATATGTCTCATTTGGCTTGCCAGGTCTTCTCGACGCACTTAGCTTTTCAAAAGTCCAGTCATAGTCATTTATAATATTTAATAATATTATATATATATATATATATTATATATATATATAACTGGTGTCGGTGTGTCTGTGACTTAGCTATTTGGCAAAAACAGACTGATAGAATAAGTATCAGGTTTAAAAATGAACAATTGGTTTTATGGGGTTTTACGAGGGCCAGTCAAGCAGTACTGGCATCGACCACACTCGAATAGTGCTTTTTACATGCCACCAGCACTGGACCAGTCAGGCAGTACTGTCATCGGCCACAACAACGACTTTATATATATATATAAATTTAAAGAAGGCAGAAAATGGAGAAATATCGATGAACAACAATTGATTTACATCAATTATTATTTATTAATTCAGTACAAGATGCAGTCTATTTATTTTGAATTAATAAGTAATAATTGATGTAAGTCAATTGCTGTTCATCGATATTTCTCCATTTTCTGTCTTCTTTAAATTTTGATTCTTGATAAACTCATGTTTATTCTTGGCTTTACCTATAATTCATGAGCATAATATGTTTGCATATATATGTCCATGGTTAAACATAGGTAATATACCAGTAGTATAATGGATACTTCTATCCCTTAGACGGTTATTTTAACCTCTAAGTCAGCTAACCTTATATATATATATATATATATATATATATATATTTATATATTTATATATACGAGGGACGTTCAATAAGTAATGCCTCTGACCCACTTGCAGTTGTTTGATCTAGCTGAAATTATGCATGTGCAATTATTCATATCTCTATAGATTAAGTGGCAAATTACAGCTCTGAACTAATTGTAGTTTCTGATTTACAGGTGTTTGAACTGAGTCAAGTGTGAAATGGAGCCTGTTCAGTGTTGAGCAGTGATCCGGTTTTTGTATTTGAAAGGACGCACACCACGGGAGACTTTTGAAGAAATGAAAGTAACTTATGGTGATGATGCCCCATCATATGACCTTGTAAAACGCTGGCATCGTGAATTCAAACATGGTCGGAACTCTGTGGAAACAGCTCCCAGATCTTATATATATATTCATATATCTATAGATTAAGTGCCAATTAAAGCCTCTGAACTAATGGTAGTTTCTGATTTACAGGTGTTTGAACTGAGTCAAGTGTGAAATGGAAGCCTGTTCAGTGTTGAGCAGTGATCGGTTTTTGTATTTGAAAGGACGCACACCACGGGAGACTTTTGAAGAAATGAAAGAACTTATGGTGATTATGCCCCATCATATGACCTTGTAAAACGCTGGCATCGTGAATTCAAACATGGTCGGAACTCTGTGGAAACAGCTCCCAGATCTGGTCGCCCCTTCTGCTATTGATGAGGCATCTGTCCGTCAAGTTGAGGCTGCCATTTTGGAAGATCGACGCATAACTATTCGCCAAATAGCCCATGAGATCAAGATTAGTACCGGGTCTGTGGGAAACTATCATTCATGACCATTTGCAATGCAAAAGGTGTCTGCTAGATGGATTCCCAGGTTGCTCACACCTTTCCAGAAGCAAGAACGCGTTGAGTGCTTGAGGATGAATTTGGAGATGTGCCAAGAAGATGAGTCAAAATTTTTCAAAAGACTGATTACACAGGATGAAACTTGGGTCCACCACTATGATCTAGAGACCAAAGCCCAGTCAATGCAGTGGAAGCACCATGACTCACCTCCTCTAAAGAAGGCAAAGGTGCAGCCCTCCGCTGGCAAGGTCATGCTCACAGTCTTCTGGGATCAGGACGGAGTAGTGATGACAGATTTCCTGGCAAAGGGTACCACAATTACAGGAGCCTATTATGCTTCACCTTTGAGGAAATTAAGAGAAGCTATCAAAATCAAGAGGCGGGGCAAGATCAGCAAAGCCATCGACAACGCTCCGGTCCACAACTCGTGTGTCGCCAGATCAGAAGCACAGGTGTGCGGCTATGACCCCCTCCCCCATCCCCCCTACTCTCCTGACCTTGCACCCTCTGATTTTCTCCTCTTTCCAGCCATGAAGTTGTTTTGGAAAGGAAAGCATTTCCCAGATGATGCAGCCTTGATTTCTGAAGTCACGTCGTGGTTGGAGGACCAAGCTGGGGTCTTCTACAAAAACGGTCTCCAGAGCTGCATCAAATGATGGGAGAAATGCGTACCTCTTGGTGGTTCCTATGTAGAAAAAGACTAATAACTGTGCCAAGTTTCGTTGCTCTACTGCTATGGGAAGTGGGTCAGGGGCATTACTTATTGAACGCCCCTCGTATATATATGACTGGCCTTCATGCCAGTGGCATGTAAAAAGCAACCACTACACTCTCGGAGTGGTTGGCATTATGAAGGGCATCCAGCTGTAGAAACTCTGCCAGATCAAGATTGGAGCCTGGTGCAGCTATCTGGTTTGCCAGTCTTCAGTCAAATCGTCCAACTCATGCTAGCATGGAAAGCGGACGTTAAACGATGACGATGATGATGATGATTGTGTGTGTGTGTATTCGCCATGCTAGACTGCTGAGATCTACAAGTTTTTTTCATTTCTCTCTGTTTATTTTCTCTTATTCCTTTCTGTTGAAGAATGTAGGCCCGAAACATGAAAGACTTTTTCATTTTTCCCGAGCATCAAACTCATACACCTGCTTGTTGTTCATACACCTGTCTTCGTCTTTTGTTTTTCTATAAATTTCAACTATCTCATATATATATATATATATATATATATATATAATATATATATATATATAAAAATTAGAAAAAAACCACCTTTTATCAATTCAAAATGAACAATTAAATTACACCATCTAGAAAATTACATAAAATAGAAATATTAAAATTAAAATAACAATAATATACCGATGATTAAGTAAATTGCAAAATAATAATAAAAACATATATATATAATAGCGTATATACCAAATATATATGTTTTTATCATTATTTTGCAATTTACTTAATCATCGGTATATTTTTGTTATTTTTATTTTAATATTTCTATTTTATGTAATTTTCTAGATGGTGTAATTTAATTGTTCATTTTGAATTGATAAAAGGTGGTTTTTTTCTAATTTTTATATATATATATTATATTTTGGGAAATTTGATTTAGTATTTCTAAATTGAATTTTTCCCTGTAAGGTAGGAATAATATTCCCTCAAATAATTATTATATATATCATACAATACAAAGATAACATGTTTGGCCATTGATATAGTCATAAATAATCTTAATTATTTATAATATGTCTTCCGTAATGCATTATTACATTACGTTCTAATTATTTAAATTTTCCTAACTCATATCCGGTGATTTTGCCGTGGCTCAAATTTACTGGTCTTTTCACATAGACCCTGTGCATGACATTTGAATTCAAAACTTGAATGTGTGGATAGAGGTTGTAATGTTTCTCTTGCTGGTCGGGATTCACGCTAGCCCCAAGATAAAGTCTTGTTTTGATTTCTATCTATAGGAATATTTCCCTTGATAAGATAAATGGGTCCCTTAAGAGGTCCCTCATGTTGAAATTGCAATTGGGAATTAACCAGTTATTTTCATGTAGTAGATTCTATTTGTCACATCACTCAAAGACAGTTTATATTGTGAAGAGAAATAATATGAGTGATATAATGGCTTTATAGTGGTTTTGGCTGCTATTTTTAACATGTAAGCGTCTTTTAAACATCTTAGTTATAATTGTGACTTGTTCATAATTATAAACGTTTTTCTTCTTTGTATTTTATGATAATCTTAATTATTTATAATATACCCTCCAAAATGTTTTATTACATTATTTTCTAATTACATAGCCTAAGGGGCTATGCAGCAAGACTGAACCCAGAACCATGTGGTTTGGAAGCAAACTTCTTACCACACAGCCATGCAAGCATCTGTTTTTGTTTTTTTTTGTTTAGGGTTTTTCTTTCTTTTTTTTTTTTTCCAGTTTGATTTCTTAGAGATTTTTCCCACATGCAGTTTCAAATTTTAATGCATCTGAAATTTCACTGGTGATTAAGATTTTCTTCACCAACCCTTAATTCTCAGTTTAATGGAATGTGTTGTCTTTTAATCTGTTACAATAATGTTGATGCTCTTTTTCTTGTCTGATATCATTGGTAGTTGAGATCTTTCTGTTTTTTTTTCTTCTTCTCTGCAATTAATTGTTTCATTGTATATATTTTTATTACTATTACTGTGAAACATTGTTTAAAAGCTAATTAAAACCTCACATTTTCACATTTAATCTTCTTTATTTTAGCTGTTATTCTTCTGCCAGGTCATAGATCAAATACCATTTTCCCCTCTGCTTCTCTTAAAAACAGATGTTTTATTCACGCAGCATACAACACCGTTTTTAATACTTTCAAACTCATGAACATTATTTTAACAGTGGTTGCCGTATATAATTTGCCCTTGTTTACTGAATAAAATACAAGTTCAGATTTTGAACATTATTTTTTGTTTTTTAACGAATGTTGAATAATTCCCTCTGAACTAAGCCCCTTTGTCTCCTCCGCCTCTGGTTATTTTTAATTAATCAGTTTTTTAACTGCCAAAGATGTTCCTGTAATTAATAAAATGTAATTCATAAAAATTTAGCTTTTTCCCTTGTTTAACTAATGTGCTTTTGTGAGAGAAATGAAAACTTTCCATAATTGAACATTTGGATAAACTTAAGAAATGTTTAGAATCTGAGGGGAGCTTGAGGAGAGAAATTGTTCTTTGAAGTGGAGGAGAGCTAAAACCCGTCTTCCCTTAGCAAAACCATTCCCATTGTTATTAGTTGTTTGGTTCCAGGTAAAACCTGATTGAGCTGACCTTTTAATGGAAAGCATTGCCGGTTTGACCATTCCATGTTATTTTTCTTTCTTTCTTTTTATAAGTGCAAATATACCTCTGTGGTTCAGAAATTTGCTTACCAGACATGTGGTTTCAAGTTCAGTCCTACTGCATGGCATCTTGGGCAAGTGTCTTCTACTTTAGCCCTGGGCTGACCAGTCTTATACATGGATTTGGTAGACAGAAACTGAAAGAAACCCATCATATATATATATGTGTGTACATACCTGATAATTGTAAGCAAGTGTCACTATCATGTAAGCATTGTTTATAATTTTCCATGTGAACATGTCCAGTCATGGGAAACAACTGAGGGACGGTGACAAGAATGGAATCAGGCAGAAAAAATTCTGCCTCAATGAATTCCATCTGATCCATGCAAGCCTACAAAAGTGGACGTTAAAACACTAATGACAATGACGATGATGATGTTGAAGATGATGAATTACATTAGCTAATGTTCTCTTCCTTTTGGAAGATGGTAAGCTTTGATTTGAGGACAGCTTGGCTACTTTTTCTGGCAACAGTATAACCGCATAAACTGTTTCATTATATTAATTGAAAGCAAGATTTTACTGTTTATCCCAAGATAACTTCTCCATCGAATAGAGATTATTTATGGTAATTACTTAACGATAATTATATAATGAAAATTATGCAAACTTTGAAACAAGTAAGTTCCAAACCAAAACAATTGAAAATTCTGCTGCCAATAACAAAAAAAAACCTGTTTTTCCTTTCTATATGATTGGAATTTTAAAAGATAATAATACAAATATACGTTAGTAAGTAATAACTTTAGTGTGTTGTCTTTAGATATTGCTGTGAAACTTGCTTCGTTGTATTGTTTTTTCTTTTTCTTTAATATCATTTTCGAAATCAGTTATGTCCCTTGTTTTTCCTCTTCAGCTTCCATTTCCATATTAATAATCTGTGCACGCAGCTGTTTTCCTTATGGCAGACATTGATTGCTAAAATCTTAGCTGTAAACTTTCTTTCTTATACATTTATTTTTATTGTATTTAACTTCTTTTTTTTTTGTGCCATATTACTTTCTTCATTGTTCAGCAAATAATAATAATAATAATAATGATGATGATGATGATAATAATAATAATAATGGTGATGATGATGATAATGATAATAATAATAATGATGATGATAATGATAATAATAACGATAATAATAATAATAATAATAATAATGTTGATGATGATGATAATCCTCAGATGTCCTTCTCTGAGTTATTAGAAACATAACCTATAAAAGAGGAATTCTTGTTTTTGCTGTATTCTTAGATTTTGATATTTCAAAGTTCTCTGATTAACATTACACACTTGTTATCTTGTCATCTCTCATTGCCTTGATTCTTTTACACTAAAGTACATTTAATTAAAATTTTAAAACATTTAGTGGTAACTCTGACAATTCTTCAACTCAGCATCAAATTCATGGACATTACCATCTAAAGAAACACCATTCAAAGTTGAAGATTATTGTTTGTTGCTGGTTTGAATGAAACAAGACTGATTCTTTCAGTTATAGTTTTGTTTGATATAACCAACATACTTTGAAGTACATTTGTAAGCATCTGTGTGTATGTGTGTTTGTGTGCATGTATCTGTATTCGTGTCCCCTTTTCTCAGCTAATCAGTGGAAAAGGAACTGTGCCCTTGACATTTATAGTTTTTCTTTAATTGATGAAATTGATTTAATGGATCAGAGACAAGCCTGAACATCTGAAGATCAATGTCAGCAGTGTGTGTGTGTGTGTGTGTGTGTGTGTGTGCACATAGGGGTGTAGTCTGAATACTTATGACAAAGCAATATATGCTAAGGTTGTGGTGTTAACATTCTAAACTTAAACCAGCCATATCAGGCCTGAATATTCTGTTTTATATTCAAACTGACAAGATCCAACTTCTCACACCTACCCTACAATATCATACTATTGAAATCTCAAGGCTATAAGATAATGCATGGTTAATTCAAAATGATGTGAATAACTCAGTGTTGCATTTGGCAGGGTAGTCTGAATACTAAGGATTTAAGGCCTGTCACTCCAGAGTTAGGTTGCCATGTGTGTATATGCCTTTGTTATATAAAGCATCAATAATCCATGGGGACATTGTCAGTGTGTGTTGCTCATAAGCAGAGATGGTGTAGTGTTATGCAAGGTTGTCCCTCATACATATGTTATATAAATCTCACTGTATCTCTCTTGCTAATTTTACTCTCATTCACCGCTTTAATTTAGATCTCTCACCAATACTTTTCATACACATTATTCTATATTTTTCATACTATTCATTATACACTCAGACAAACTCACACACATCAATACATAACCCTGATGTTGTATACACACACACACACACACACACACACACACACACACACAGAAGCCATTTTTGCTTCTGCAAGTTGTCATGTACTTAATTTCAAATGAATTTGGCGCATATTCTAAATGTACAGGTGAAGTGATTTCACACAGAAGATTAAAAAAAGAGACGCGTTTGATCATTAAACAGAGTTGAACAGTTTCCAAGGAGACCTTTTTGAGTTTAGATGTTCACTTCTCATACCTCACCTACACATTTTAATTTACTTCAAAAAAAAAAGATAATAATAATAATAAATAAATATATTTGTTACTTTGCTGCTCACAAATGTTTGGAACAATTTTCTCTATGACAAAAATTTTCTCCATGATAAAACACAGCGAATGATTTTCTCATGGGCTCATATATGCTACAAGCATATTTGAAATGGTAACAAGTTTGCATTTATACACCAACACTGCACAGTGTTAATCCCCATTATAATAATTCTCTTGTTTGATGTATTTCTCTCAAAGACAATTCTTTTGCCATCACTGAAAGATCTTTGTTTGCAAAAACATTTTCATCATTTCCTTCACACTTTATCTACCTTTATCATTTATTCTGCAGCTGTTGTGCTCAAGCTATTCACCTCAGCGATTAAAGAAAAGTGATATAAAAATACAAACATTTATCTTGTGAATTCCTCCTTCTTTTTACAAATCATTAATTCACTGAACAAGCAACAATTGTGTTTTCAACATATGCAATACGATTCACAGGTTTTAGTTCATAAAAATTGATACACAACTGGTAGTCATTATTATCTATCCAAGGAAAAGTGTTATTGAACACACCTCCAATCAACAGCTGTGCAGTCATAATTGATCCACATTTTAAGGGCTTAATTAGACCACATTATGTAACATATCTAAGCCAACACAGTAAGATGGGATTTAGGGAGATTTTGCTGTCATTTCTTGCAGTTGAGCAAGCATGTTAAGAATCCATAGAATGATCAAACCATTAAGGCCTCAGAGAAAATATTCTGCAATATTTAATGATGACTGAGGTGGGGAGCTGGCAAAATCATTAGCATGCTCGTTAAATACTTAGCGGTATTTCTTCCTTCTTTGCGTTCTGAGTTCAAATTCTGTTGAGGTCGCTTTTGCCTTTCATCCTTTTGGGTTGATGTAATCAACTGACCCACTGTCTCTCAACTTGTGGGACTTGTGTCAACATTCGAAATCAATATTCAGTGATCTCTTAATCTGTGAGGTATTATAAAAATCTGAAATGATCATAGAAGATAGAGAGAAAAGTTCTCAGATGACAGAGAGTCAGGCAAGAATGTAAAGAAGCAGGAAATTATCTGCTTGACCAATACATACACAAGCCACAACTGCTAATATGTATATACTGGGCCAACAGCAATCTCTGAATCTAGAAAAGGCCTTGAAATCACTCACAGCTCACCCCCTGCCATCTTAAACATGAAGACCTGGATAATATAATCTAAGATTTACAATGTCTGAAAACAAAAAAAATTTTTTTAATGTTTAGCCAGAATGTTTTTAATTATAGTCTACTTAATCAGAGATGATATAAGAAAGTGGGGTATGTGCTAACGATCAGCATCAAAAACAAGAAGCAAATCAGTATTTTAAAAAGGAAGAATATTTTCCTCCATATGAATATGTTAAAGACAAAAAAGAAATTGATGGTAAATTATGGCTTGCTGGTTTTCCATTAGGAAGGCCTCTTCTGACAGCGAGGAAATCTGCCTGTGAACTTAACGAGAAGCTTAATGGAAAAGCTATTTAAATGGTCTATAAAAGACTTATATAAATGGTGAACTTCTTTCTGTGTTCTTACAGTTTATTTTAGCCAATATTGGCCATAAACATATTCATAGTTACTATAGCACAGCCAAGCCTCAGAAGGCTCACATGACAATACAACACTAACTCGCAATGCTGTTCTTAGTTCTTTACTGGTTTTAGTCATTTGACTGTGGCCATGCTGGGGCATCACTTTAAAATTATTTAGTTGATCATAGCAACAACACTACTCATTTCAGTTTGAAATTATTTTTTATATATTTACTATTTTATCTCTTTCTATCTATCTATCTATCTCTCTATCTCTTTATCTATCTATCCATCTATCTATCCCTCTATCAATCGTCTCTCTCATTAAAAGCTCCTGTGCTTGTGTCACATAAAAAAGCATGCAGTACACTCTGTAAAGTGGTTGGCATTAGGAGGGGCATCCAGCAGTAGAAACTTTGCCAAAACAGACGACTAGAATCTGGTGTAGCTCTCCAGCTTGCCAGTTCCTTGTCAAACCATCCAACCCATGCCAGCATTGGAAATAGACGTTAAATGATGATGATGTATATGTATATATAATGAAATGAAATCTCTAAGTTAGGCTTTTTGAGAAAATGCTGGTTTTACAGAAACTATACATAATAAAAACAGATATGGACATGGAATTGCACATACTTGTATATGGACCCCGACACACACAGACACATAATTATGTGTGTGTGTGTGTGCATGCACATGTGTGTGTGTGTTTGTATGCAGCCATTCAGACAATGTGTCTTTATAATGATACATTCTGGAAATGCCAATAAATTTGTTTTATTTTCATTCAGCCTATAAACAAACGTAACACAATATGGGAACATATGAATATGGAGGAACATCTGAGAGCAGAGAGAGGAAGAACACAATAAAGAAAATTCCCTTGCTGACACATTGTCTAATCACACTTGCACACATGCACGCACACACACATGCACACTTTGTAAACATATATGTCTGTATGCATATTTGTATAATATACATGAGAATGAGTTTATATAATATATATATGTGCATGTATGCATAAACCATTATTGGAAGTGGAAAACTTCACTCACTCTTCGTCTGAGTTTTGCATTTCTTGTTTTCAGAAGCAGAAGACTCGGTTTAACAATGAGTGAACTTTTCAGCTTCCTGTTAATATTTTAAGACTTTATGCCTCATACGAATACATTTTTCTTTCATCCTCGTTTGCATAATTTTTTCTTGACAGAACATACACATATGCAGATAGCCATCCAGCCATACAAGCACATGATGTATATATTTATACATATATATATTGCATTTAATAATATATATATATGTGTCTGTGTATATGTATCTATCTATCTATCTATCTATCTATATATATATATATATATATATATATATATATATATGTATATATATATGTATGTATGTATGTATATGTGCATGTATGTATATATTCAAGTGATGGAGGTAGGGTGTATTCAGTAAGGCTCCAATAATCTGCATCAACCTAATATTGACTTAAATAAGGTTATAAGCTAAAGCTCCAATAATAGCGGTTAATTTTCAATTACTTTATACTTGAAATAATGGTAATTTTCTTTTCACTTTGTCTATAATTAGAATATTTTCACACCGATTATAGCCTCAACGTCTGCCAGGTTTTTCTGTTTTTTTCATCCAAAAGTCTGAGCAGGGTTAAAGAAAATATTGAAGAAAACTAAATAAGAAATCAATCACTCGAAAATCAGTATCTTTTAGAAGTAAATAAAATCTGAGTGTTACATATCGTGATATCCCAGCTTTCGTGTTGGAAGTTTCTATTTCATTGTACTTGGTCTTTCTTTGTTTTTTGCATCAAAAACTGCTTCACTATTGCAGTGACTGTATTTTACATATACATATAAGCATGTATGTATATCAAAGTATATACCCCATACACAAATATATATCTGTGTGTCTGCCTCTGTGTGCATATATTTAAAGAATTAGATATTCTGTTTGTTGTCAATATTGTTGTTTAACCCTTGGCCTGGTTTTTCAGTCAGGCATGTCATCAGACTTATGAATGGATACTCATAAATAACCATTCTTTAAATACCATCCTAGAGTGTCTGTGACAACATCCAACTTTTTCTAAGCTGGGATTGTTTGCATGCTGAATATACACAATGTAATCTGCAGATCAAGAGTTCCATGGGTGTACAGCAGTGGAATAAATATTTTACTTGCAAATAAATGAGGGTTGGCTTCTGGGAGGGCATCCAACCCTATTGCCTCAAGAAGTTTTGAGAAATTCATGCCAACATGTTGTAAATGGGATTTGTTTAAGCTGTATACCTTCAGGGCATCAGTCTTTACTTGTTTATGTATAAGGTACCTTACTCAACTTTGATCTGGTGAGTTGCAGGAATTTTCCATTTTGTTTGAGATAAAATATGCCACTGGAACCCAAAAAGTATCAATATTGCATTACACAGAGATGAACACAAATGGATGTCCGCACATACACACAAGCACACATACAAGTATACACACATACAAGTATACACACATACAAGTATACACACATACAAGTATACACACATACAAGTATACACACATACAAGTATACACACATACAAGTATACACACATACAAGTATACACACATACAAGTATACACACATACAAGTATACACTCATTGTATGGAAATAAGTGCATGTATATGTCATCATTATCATCCTCGTAGTCATCACCATTTCCAATGTTGGCATGAGTAGGATAGTTTGACAGGGAACCGACAAGCTTCAGAGTCATTTTTAAAATGGTTTCTAGGACTCAGCCTCCATCCTAATGCCAATCACTTTACAATGTCTGGTGGCTGCTTTGCCATGCCACTAGCAAGAACTTTGCTTCCCAACCACAGGGTTCTAATTTTAGTTATATTGTGTGGTACCTTGGGACAAGTGTATTCTACTATAGACCCAGATCTTGTAAGTGGAAACTGAAAGAAGACCATCATATATATATATGCATATATATATATATATCTATATATATATATATATATATGGTTGAAATTTACAAAAAACACAACAAAAGATGAAGATAGGTGTATAAACAACAAACAGAAGTATTATTTTAACGCTCAGGAAGTGAGAAAGTCTTTTACGTTTTGAGCCTACACTCTTCAACAGAACTGAAGGGCTTTGAGAAACATATTAAGAATATTGGGGCTGCTATCAGGGTCAAGGTGATCCACAAGACAGCATTGTTGTGAACAGCTCACATTCTAAGGAGAGTATTGTCTCTTTGAGTCACAGGAGAAGGCACTACTTGAAACCTTTGGTAATTTGTTATTGCCTGCTTTCAAGTAAAGAATAACCGGTAATTAAGAACGATCCGAGAATCTTTCAGAATAATAATAATAGTAATGATAGTAATAATGATGATAATGCCCTGATGCAGTACCAGGCAGTGGCTCTCATGGCTTTTGATCTTAATTGATTGGAAGTGTCCTCATGTACATTGTTTTGTTTTGGTATAAAAGATGGGCTACAGCAAATATTCTGCTCAATGCCACAGATTTGCTTGTCAGTTGTTTGACCTTAACCAGTTGAGCATGTCCCTTAGCGGCTGATGATATGTGCATCTCTGATCACGAGCAGAAGTAGTGGGGGAGCATCATAGCCATGTGTTGAGAGGAATCCTTTGGGCTTTGGATAATTCACCTCTGGAAACATGGGTGTTTCATTCAACATCTTTAAACAAGCCTTATTCAGGGACTGTTTGAGTGGGAATGGACTACTCATCCCGAAGAAATTTCTGAGCCCCACCTGTTCATAATATATGATGAGCTGTGTGTAGTTACCATCAAGCAAATTTCTCGCACAAAGTTTTGGTTAACCCAAAGGCTGTAACAGATAACACTTGCTTAAGTGCCATCTGGTGGGATTAAACCAGAAACTACACAGTTACAAAATGAGCTTCTTAACCGGACAGCCATAAGATCATCTTCTGATAATAATACTCTGTTAAATAAAATGGTTGTTTAATCATCAGAAATCAAATGTTTTTGCTAATCATTATTGTGGATCTTTATATTTGATGTAATCATCGGAAGCAGAAAGGTGTCTGCTTGGTTTCGTGTAAAATAGATGTAAGATAGACTTTTTCTGATATTAGTTGATTGAAACGGTATAACTGATTATATGTTACTTACCAATTGTTATCACTGAATCTACTAATTGGTCCTTTACAAGTTTGTGATATTAACACATTGCAACATGAGCTGAGATAACAACTAATGTCTCTGATTACATATTACAGGTATTAAGAAATATTTGATAGAATTAGTTACATATAAAGTAATTACCTCAGACTTGAACAAATTATGTGTGAAGCTAAGTTAAGATATCATTGTTGCAGCTTTTAAGTGAAATACAAAGGAATTAAAACTTTGTATTTTTCTGTTATTTGTTCCAGTCAGAGGCTGTGGCCATGCTGGGATACAGATAATGATAGGATCGCTTGTTTATTTCATTTTAGAAGTAGGAAGTTGAACAATGCCATTCATATTAGTATTTTGCGTCATGAAGTGGGTACTTTTTCTAATATAAAATACATCTTCATCCCATAGTCATCTGGGTCTTTTTTTTTGGTAAGATATTGAAAAACTATTGACCCTTGTGTCCTACACTGTTACAATATTTGTCCTTACTCAAAATGCGAAAATTAGAGGTTTTCGATACTATACAGTGGTATCCTGTCCAGGGGTTAGTATTGTGTGGATAAATCACAAAAATGGGCAATATCAATTCATTTCAGCAAATTTAATTTGTGAATTACATTCTATTTCTTCATGAGATGTCCTAAAGAGAAATTTAGTTTGTTTCATGTTATTTTACAAGTTGCTAGAAGTTGTGTAAATTTACAAATTTAATAATCTACAATTTGTAGTAAAGGATTATTTAAGATATTATGGTTTTGATTGGTACTAATCTTTTATGGAGCCTTCATTTCCAAACATAAGAACAATAATATTAGAATGTTAACCATGTTGCATCTTTTCTATTTAATAAATAATTAGATAAATGAGTTACTTTTTTTTACTTATTTGAAACATCATCATCATTTTTATATGTTTTTCTATGCTGGCATGGGTTGGATGAGTCTTTTCCATCACAGTATCCTGCTATTTGTTGTACTCCTTTGTTTTCTCCTGCAATCAGCTTCACCACTTCTGTTCATGTCTTTCTTAGTCCTTCTCATCCACATCAATCTTCTCACACTTTGTCATTCATATGTCATCCCCCTGATGGTTTCTTCCACATCAATCTTCTAACACTTCGTCATTCATCTGTCATCACCCATGTTAGTGCCGCCATTGCTCTTGCATGTCACATCTGATTCCTGCCATGCTTTTCTCTCTCAGCTCATCTTTGCTTCATCGTTCATCACTCATCCAACGCATCAGGCTTCCTTCATTTCTTTCCACCTTCACACATCTTCTGCGTTCAATGCTCACATCTCACTATCATGCTGCATCACAGTTTGTACACCTGCATCATATATAATCAACCATTCACCTGAAAGAGACAATCCACTTCCCTCCTTTAAAATAATTTATTTATGGATATGATATACAAAACAGAAACATAGGCACAGGAGTGGCTGTGTGGTAAGTAGCTTGTTTACCAACCACATGGTTCTGGGTTCATTCCCACTGCGTGGTATCTTGGGCAAGTGTCTTCTACTAGAGCCTCGGGCTGACCAAAACCTTGTGAGTGGATCTGGTAGACGGAAACTGAAAGAAGCCAGTCGTATATATGTATATATATATATATGCGTGTGTGTGTTTGTGTGTCTGTTTGTCCCCCTAGCATTGCTTGACAACCGATGCTGGTGTGTTTATGTCCCCGTTACTTAGCAGTTTGGCAAAAGAGACCGATAGAATAAGTACTGGGCTTACAAAAGAATAAGTCACGGGGTCGAGTTGCTCGATTAAAGGTGGTGCTCCAGCATGGCCGCAGTCAAATGACTGAAACAAGTAAAAGAGAGTAAACGAGTATTACAATAAATATGAAGTTGATTGAAACAAAAGAAATGCTATTATTCCTTGATTCGAATGACAATCTATAAATTAGACTAATTCATGTATATTCGGAAGAATTTGACACTGAAAAATGTACTCTCATCCCCCAAAGAAATATTTTCTTTTTATTTTACATTTGACATTCATTAGATTTGGAAAAATTTTAATTGCCTCTAATGAGTTCTAGAAAAGCTGTGTCAGTTTAAGTGTGGCCAAAAGATTAAGGAGAAATTTTCTTTAACATATTTTAAAATTGTGATAGAATATTTGAATGTGTTTTGTCTTTAGACTGCATTTCCTTGAAAATGATAAATAAAAAGCTGTTCTCATTCAGCTGCTATAAAGACGTACAAGATGAAACAGACATGAAATTTGAAAGCATCTGTAGTCATTGAGAAAGGATGTTAGTAAATGTACTTCATCTGTTCCGTGACTGGCAATATCTTTTCTTTCGACAAAGATCTCCAGTAGATACCTGAACAAAAAGCATCCAAGAAACTTTCTTAACAAAAGAGATGGTTTTGAAATGCCAGTAGCATATTATCTGCTGCAGGCTGTTTTAATCTCACCAATCCTTACTGGTAGGAGTTGCACTGTTCAAAAGCCCAAATATTTCTTCTGTAGTTTAAAATATCTTGGTAAGTAGACCAGTGTTCACTGCTGAGATATTTATAAAAGAGTCTTGTTATTTCCTTCTGACTATGAAAAAAAAAGATTGTTTTCAATTTGCCTTTGAAAGCTGGGTTAACATTTTCTCCTTTCAAAACTGGACTAACATACTTTTACGTTTAAAATCAAGTGTCAATAATTGAATAAGTTTAAAATGAGTGTCTTTGTGAAATATTTCGACTGACTGCTTTGTACTTTCGATATTTCTCATTAACAGATTGTCTGTGTTGGTTTGTTCTCTTTTAGAAACAGTGGATTTGCAGAACCTGCAGAGTAATGGTTTAAAATATCTGATTCCAAATCCTTCTAAAATAGACTTTACCTTTACCAGTTGATTATTGGGGGTGAAATAATTGACAATGTTCTGAAGCCTTGTGGTGTCTTTATTAAAAAGGCAGTGTCTTGGCAGAAACATTAGCACCTTGGACTCAGCTGTATTTAGTTAAAGCTGTTTGCATTCTGAGTTCAAATCTTTGAATGATCAACTTTGATTTTCTCCACTCTAGGATCAATGAAATGAATAGCAGTCAGGTACTGAGGTTGATTTAATATTCCATCATTTTGAGTCCTTCCATCTTTTTGGAGTCAGCAAAAAATTACCAATTTAGGGCAGTGGATTGTCAGAACTGTTAGAGGATTGAACTGGCTGCTTTGTGATATAAGTTTGGTTCTTTGCGTTCTGACAGCAATTTTTTTGATGACACTGGTGCTAAAGAGTATCAGTCCAAGTTGACAAACATTTCCTTGGGAAAATCATTGAAGGAATAGGAAGGGGAGACAATCTTTCTTTCTCAAAAAAGACTTGTCTCAGTCTGTGAATATTTATAGAATCCTGATTGACTTTGACTGATGGAGGTCCTAGAAGCATTGCAAATAATGGAAATAGGTGGGAGATATACAGGATCTTTTTATTTATATCATATATGTCAGGTATAATATAATATACATGTGGGCCATAGGCAGATGTGAAGGAAAATTGGGAGTGGACCATTTTAAAAAGAATTGTTGCTGATCTCATGGTTAATTGACTAGCTAAAAATAGCAACAAAATCTTCCTCAAATCACTTTATCTCCTTAAATAAGGAGAAATACACTGAAGAAAATAGTCTCTGATAGACAAAAAGATGAGAAGCTCCTGAATGGCACATCTTTCACCATACATGTGCTCAAACAAAGTTGACATAACGTTAAACAACAACAGCAACTGCTGCTGCTGCTGCTACTACTACTACTACTACTACTACTACTACTACTACTACTGCTGCTGCTGCTGCTGCTGCTGCTGCTGCTGCTACTACTACTACTACTACTACTACTACACAGGCTAATGAAAGATCCTCAACATATTTACTTCACCTGCTACACATGGCAGTCAAATCTCACTCAAATCACCTGCTGCCATATTAAATAAGGAAAGAGACACATTAAGAAATGTCATAATACGTATCTTAAATGAGGGAACGGTCATGGTTGGATTGTATTCGATCATAGGTCTGTGCTCAATCAGGATTAACCTGGAGCCAAACAACATCACAACCATAACAACAACTAACATCCAAGTGAATGAAATCTTCATACGTAAAAGAATAAATAGAGCAGAAGTTTCATGGCTGCATGCATTTATCTTCATCTTTGTTTGTATGAAGGGAAAGAACGATGCTAAAGATAAAGGAAGATGGTTCTGAGAATTGATTATTGCAAAATAATGATTATTGATATATTTAGGTTAAATATCACTTGAAAAATTTGGAATATATGGGACAGATTTCACTTTATATGGGAGTGCAACTACCTACATTTTATCTCTCTCTTTCTCTCTGTCTGTCTGTCTGTCTCTGTCTCTCTCTCTCTCTCTCTCTATATATATATATATATATATATACTCTCACACAAACACATACATCTATATATGTATGCATACATATACGAATGCACGCACACATATATATACATAGAAAGGGAGTGAAAGAGAGAAGGTTATATACACATATACAGACACACATGCATACAATGTGTGTGTGTTTATATATAGATATCTGATTCCTCTATACTCTCATTCCCTCATAATCGTTTGTGCTTCTCATACTTCCTCAAACATCACACCACTCTCAAACTCATTACTTCCAGTCTGTGCAGCCTGGCTGCTCCAGTGTTTGAACTGCTTAGCTTTTGGATGCGATGTCTATATCAACAGATAAATAGTAAAGTTATAAGATTGAGGATGGGCTTCACCTGCACCAACCCCTTCAATGACTGCGTCAAGGCCCAAATTCTTTCCCACTTTATATGGTTGCTACAGAGACAACTGAATTAATATTGTTTGCTTCTCTCACAAACAACACCTTCTCATTTACTCATCTCCTTTCATCCATCCCTAGAATTCTTTTCTCTCATCTCTAAAGCCATCATCAGTTTCTCTGGATATTTCTCTGTCTCCATCGACCACATCAACCATTCCCTCATTGCAACTGAATTCCACAAACACTTCAATCCTTACTTCTACCTTGATTTTTTTTCTCCTCTTGCCCTTCCCTCATTAAGAATACTATTCTTTACTCCCAATTCCTTTGTTTTGCACAGTTTCTGTCATTCTGGTTCCACTCCAAATCAAGAATACACTTATCCAAAATGCCATTCAGTGATTCCAAATTTGGAATCACAGGATTACAAAGACATTTTAAAACTAAACAGCAATTTTATAATAAGAAATTAATGTTTCAGAACATAAGATTTACAGCTGACTTAATTTCTTTGGAAACACTTTCATAATTTTCTGCTACTAAGAATGAATTAATATACTGATTACATATTTAACTCTAAGCAGCTTTGTTCTTTGATTTTTTTTTTTTTGTTCAGATATTTACTCACCAAAACATTTATGAATCAGAATTGTATCTTTGTTTGAAACTGACACCGGATTAGTTAATCCTAGTCACAAGTCGAATTATAATCCACACAGATTTGATGCTGATTTAAAATTGTAGCACATGGGCAGCAATTTTGGGGGAATGGGTGAGTCACCTACATCAACTGCAGTGGATAACTGGAACTTATTCTATCAACCCCAAAAGAATGAAAGTCTAATTCGACACCTGCAGAATATGAAACCAGAACATGAAGACAGATGAAATGCAGCTGAGCATTCAGCCCAACATGCTAACATTTCTGCCATTTCACTGCATTAAACAACACACATTTAATATTGGGCACTTGTGCCCTGTGCTAGTAGGGTGCTAAGAGCACCATCCGAGTGGGATCATTGCCAGAGCGGCTAACTGGCTTTGCTGGTGGCAAGTAAGGGGCACCATTCGAGCGGGATCGTTACCAGCATTGCTTTACTAGCACCTGTGCTGTTGGCATGTGTAAAAAGATTCGAGCAAGGTCGTTGACAGTACCACCTGACTGGCCCCCATGCCAGTGGCACGTAAAAACATCCATCTGTAGAAACTCTGCCAAATCAAGGCTGGAGCCTTGTGCAGCCATCTGGTTTGCCAGCCCTCAGTCATACGTCCAACCCATGCTAGCATGGAAAGCGGACATTAAACGATGATGATGATGATGATGATGATGATGATGACGATGATGATGATGATGATGATAACATTTTAACTATTCATTGTTTCGTAAAGGATTGTTCTAGAAAGATAATGAAGTTATTTCTCAATGGTTCGATCCAGAATTCAAGACTGTAGAGTTTTGTGGTTTTCTTTAAGTTGTGCATATTTTTATGAAAAATTTCTTATTTCCAAACTGAATTAAAGTGTGTAGTTTGTAAATGATTTGAATAATATATCTGATGTGTTTGGGTTTCTGTATGTGAAGACTTTGCAAAATAAATAAATAGAAAGAATAACATACATATTTCTCCTATTACATTTCAAAGCAATATGTGAAGTTATTAATATATACTGAGTGTGAATTCAATTAAATTATCTTGCACATGTATTCACACTACCGTGATTTGCATGTTGCTTTTAATAACTTTATTAGATTTTCACATATAAACATCACGCTAACATCACTAATCGATAAAACACACTAATAAAACAATTTCATTTTTATTACCACTGCAGATTTGTAATTCCTTCGAGTAAATAAAAAAAACAACAACAGTCCCAACAAAAGCTCAACAAAAATATTCAGAATTACTTCATAGTTTTGCTGTCTAAATTGAAATTATCTTTGAGACTCAGATTATATTATCCTAAAACCATTCTTGTTAGAAAATTTATTAATGTCTTCCTATTAAAATTATATTGGAATTCGGTAAATACTTTGTTTAGCTGTGAAAGCAAGGTTAATGGAATAGTGTTATTGTTTCTTTACAACAAAAATCTTACCTTTCTTCACAAAAAATATGTCACATCTGTGAAGACCTGGTGTTTGGATTAATCCAAACTACACTCCTGGGAAACTAGGAAAAGCACTTGTTGCTTTGTCTTTGGTTTTCTTTTGACTCCAGTTTTGCCTCAAAGAATGACAAAAGTGTTTTATGAGAGCGGGCCAAAATAACCAAACTATCAATCACTCCATTTTGCTCCCTCACATCAACTCTGGTCTTTTTCTTCATCTCCATTTATTTATGAATTAATTCCTTTCTTGATATTTGCCTGGTTGGTTACTGTCATTTTCTGATGCAAGATCTGATCAGCAGAGTTTTTGTGGTTTCTGTACAGTTCAGAAAATGGTGAAGATTACATGTCTTTCACTTTCTACATACCAATCCAGAATGCCTTAAACCTATTATCTAATTACACAGAGTGTTCTCAAGTATTTTTGTATCCACAGACCCTTTCGTTTATTATTTTATTCTGGTGGACCCCTATAGACATTCCGTGTTTATAAACTAGTTTTATAGATACTTCTTTCAAAATTCCTATTTTCTTTTGCTTGTGTAGGTTGAACAATGTAAAGCATAAGAGAAAGAAACCTAGATGTTGCTTTCTCTAACATAGCAACACATACACATAAAGCAAAACTTTTTCAGAGGCCCTTAAAACACTATTGTTGATCACCAATTTACTATTTTGTTGCATGGACCCCACAAAATCTTATTATGGGCCCTCAGGGGCCACATGGAACTGCTGATTTAATCTAAAGCTTTTAATGCTTAGATATATCTACTCAAAACTTTATGACTGTTAACTACAGAAAATGATTTTATATACCAATCTATCATCTGTTGCCATATATTGTGTATATTATGAAGCAATGTAACAGAAAATACTAATTCTATTTCTTTTTGGATGACCAACATCAACTCAGGAATGACCATGAAATTTAATTATGCAGTTAAAAGGTTAAAGTAATGAAACACATGCGATGAGGTAGGAACGTTGTCCAAAAATCTGTTCCTGAGATAACCATTCCACTCAGAAATATTGTCACAAGAATTAGGATAATGGCCATCAGTGCTCTTGACCGCTGTCAGTCCCTTTTTTATGGTTGAGTTTGATGTTGACCATTCAGTTATATATCTGTTAGTTGGTATCTGCAAGAACAGAACTGGTGAGGGAATTCCTGTAGAATGGCAGTTCTGAAGAGGAATGGTTGTCAAAAGTATATGTTTGGAAATTTGAGAAAAGAAATGAAGATGTTGGAGAGAGAGAGAGAGAGAGAAAAAGAGAGAGGGGAAGGGGTGGGTGGTCTCTGTTGAGTAAAACTAGACGGTTAGTGTCAATATCTAGCTTGTTCAGAAGAGCAGAGAACAATGGAATACATGATGAAGAGAGAGCCAAGAATTGAGATATGTGAGTTTTTTTTATCGCTGAGGTGGGTGGCATTGTTTGATTATCCAAGGCAGCTGAGCCATATCTATTGTTACTTGTGCAGTCAAACACATCTAAGCCATATCTAAACAGAATGTTAGCAGGGATTTTTTTGAGAGTATAAACTGATTGAAACTCAAATATTTTCTCTCCTCGTTGTGATGCAGTTTTGGCAATGTTATCTATGTAAAGTTGCTGTGAGATCATCAGAAACCATGGGGTCTTAGCATCTGTAGGATTTTTGAGCAGATCAAGAACAAGACTGTGTCCTTCACATTTGCTAGTGAATGTTGTCTCTGTGTCGTTCTAGGAGACAAGGTTACCACATACCATTTGAAAGCCGTTCTTAAGGTTTCATTTTATAAAGGCAAGGCAGGGTGGATTTACAACATAAAGTGATGACATCTCTGTGAAGAAGATTGTTGAAGTGTGAAGATTGATATCTGGTTAGGAGAATTTGTTGTGTAAAGTGTTAATTTGTACATCATTCACATATAAGGAAAGAAAAAATAGTATGAGAGACATAGCCAAACCTTGAAGTATTCCAGAACTGATAAAATGAATTTTATTAAAAACCACAAAAATATAAGATCCTATGCTTAAGATATTATGAAGGAACTGATAGTCATGGTTACATGAAAAGAAGCAGCTGAAACCATATGAAGAAACTGCTCAAAGATGACGGTAACTAGTCTGTCAAATTTAATAAAATATGATTGGATTTGATTGGTTAGTTTATAAAGGTGGAAGAGAGAGTGAACAAAATGATGCGATTCAGTCACTTGAGATACTGCAATATCCATCAATAATGCCATTTCACTAAAACCGAAAGTCGGTTCTTATATTTGTATCTTAAAGATATTTGTATCCAAAGATATTTTGATGAAAAAAAAAATCAAGAAGCAATAAAAAATTATTCTTTTATTACCTAATTGAGAATGATTTGACTCATCAATGCTATTTCCTAATTACTAAATTACTACAAGTGGTTTTCTCTAATAAATGTCCACACATGTACAACGACCGTTAATAAGCTTAAAGAGAAATAAATTAACAAGGTTGCCATGATTATTGCCAGAGACTGCATTCAGACATAATCAATTGTGTATTTTATATTTACTTGGGAAAAGAACATTGCAAAGATTTTTGTTGGTAAGGTCAACCCCGATATGTATTTTTGTATCTTGAACGTCTTAATGTGTGTATGTCCATGTATGTGTGCCTGTGTGTAAATATATATATATGAAATTAAACAACGAAGGAACTGGATATTATGCATTGACCTTCATTAGCACAAAGCTGTTTCTGCTATAAGATGACGGCATGTGCATCATCATGTACCTTCCTTACAGCTTCAAAAATGCTGAGTTCTAACACCAGGTTATTAGTGTTGCTGTATCTAAGTAATACATATACATATATATATATATATATATATATGATTATGAGAAGCATATCAAAAGGATATCCTTTAATACAGCACAACTCATTACCACTCTTCAGGAGCAATAAGAATATAAGCAAGAATGGAGAAGAAATTTCTAAGGTTAGGTCCCTTTATCGAATTAAATCGCTTCTTATACAGTATCATTTCAAGTACAGACACACAAATCATGAAACCGTATGAAACATAAATGTACCTGCATTAAAACATTCAGTGTTAAGCATTCAAATATTAAGAATTTGAGTTAGGAATTCAAGGAGTGCTCATATACGAAGAATTAGAATGATTCTTTATTGAGTACATATTTTCATGCTTATTTCGAAAAATTGTGGTTTGAAGTGGGCAAGTTTTCCATCCATAACAATTGACCACATTTCTCTCATCAGAGGTATATTAAGGTTCTAAAAGAGTTCAAAATATTATAGAATTTTAAAGTGTTTTAAGGTAATATTAAATTTTTAAAAAGAATTGTAAAAAATCCTAAAAATATATGAATTTTCCTTAAATTACAGATGTTGAATCAATGGAGCATATTGTTCCTGTTAGAGGAGGGACATGAATGGTTCAAATTAAACCTAAGTTAAACTTTTAAATAAACTATTAGATTATTGATGATCAATTTTAGGGTGAGTTCATGCATGTGGAAGATAGATGGGATCAACTCCAAACTTTGGCTACGGAAAAATTTTTAAATATCATCCAATGTTAATAATTTGATTAAGAATTTATAAAAATCGCTTGAGACAAAAAATTGCTTAAGTGAGAAGGTTGACAGGTTCAAACTCAGAACTTAGATCATTAAAAATAATATATCAATGAATTAAAATATCAAAAATATATAGGAATTTTATGTTTAAACATTTATAAAAATTTGTTTCGTTTTCAGATGCTAAGTCAAATGAAATGAACTGAAGGTGGAGACTAAAATCTTATAAGTTATTTGAGATAAATCCATGTTTGTAAGTTCAAAATTTTGATCTAATCATTTTCTGAAGAATTTAAATGTAGATAAGTACTTATGTCTACATGCAATTATAATGTCAGAGATTTTGTTAAGATTTTTTTTATCTGTAGGAAGTATACTAATTGCTTCCTTAGTACATAACTTACACTTTCTGGTATGTGTCTTATATGGAGTGGTTTTCATTATAATAGACCAGTTTATGTTGAATTCAACTTATATATAATACCCTTCTTCCACCCCTTTGATTTTCTTTGTCATTTGTACTCTGTGTAAGTTGGACCTATGTATGTAAATATATTTCATCATCGTTTAATGTCCATTTTCCATGTTTGCATGGGTAGGATGGTTGACAGGATCCAGCCAGTCTATTGTGTCTGTTTTAGCTGGGATTTTATGGATGTGTGCCCTTCCTAACACCTAATCTTAAATTACTTTATATTGTGCCTGTAAAGGTGTAAACTTGCTAGCCACTTTATTACTGTAAATAAAGGTAATAATACAACTTATATGTATGTATATACCTGTTCATGTATGCACACTCAAGCACACACACTTTCTTGGGTAACAAACCAGAGGAGTATTCAAATACTAATATTGAGAATCGTATTTTATTTAAAAGCCAGTCCAGAGTAACAGGCCACTGGACTGGCGAAAATAAGTGATATTATATACACAGACACACAACTACATAAGGAGGCGTATATATACATATATATTTTGGCCACCCTCATATTCAACTAACTAAATTTAACTGACAGCTTCCAAGTTACTGTTTAGGAAGATTGAACTCAAAACCACAAGCCTCCAACATTAACCTCTTTATCATATCTATAAATGCACACAAACACACTCACACATGCACACTCATATGTTCATGCACACACACACACATCTAAGACGCAATACAGCCATCCCAACTTCACATTGTAAGCTATTCAAAAATGGTTACAAAAATCCCTAACAATTAAAAAGAAACTTTCAAGAAATGAATTGTCGATGGTGTAAGATGAACATTATTTTTGTTGCAACAAAAATTCTTATTTATGATTGTAAAATATTTCTTCTCAAGAATTTATTTATTTAATTTAAGCAGTCTTCTACTTCCCTGTCAGTTTTGACAGGTCATCTCTTAGAGTACCTGAACAATTCTATTTTTACTATTTCAGTGCTTCTTATTCCATCATTATTTCAACAAGTGTGGGGGTGGGGTGTATGTTTGACTGATGAGGTGATAATACAGCATCAACCTGTCTGGAGTTGTCTCCCCTTACTTGCTAAAATAATCTGAATAATAACTTACCGATGCATGCATAGTATTTTGCTCCAATGACTAACAGTATATTACAGGATTCATCTGTAGATTTTTACCAAAACTCTATGTAGAATGTAGTTTTAAACTCTTTGTTGTTATATACTCAAAGATATTGTATATAAATGCAAAGTCTTGCCAATTGTCTGTTACATATCGCGTTGGCTAAAATATATCTATACACCTCACAGTACAAAATTTAACCCTTTAGCATTTAAAGTGGCCCAAATATTTTATCTGTTTCATATTCAAACAGGCCAAATGCTGCCTTTCACACTTACCCTACAAGGCCATTAAGAAAATAAACAGTAACATCATCGAAATGTCAAAGCTGCGGGATAAGGCATGATTAATATGAATAAATAAGCATTATGTTAGGATTCCAAAGGATTAAATAATGTTAGTCACTAATTAATAATGC
>NC_043013.1:55347838-55372838 GCF_006345805.1 Octopus sinensis | reverse complement strand
TGATCTAGCTGAAATTTTGCATGTGCACTTATTTATATCTCTATAGATGAAGTGGTGAATTACAGCTCTGAACTAATTGTGGTTTCTGATCTACAGGTGTTTGAACTGAGTCAAGTGTGAAATAGAGCCTGTTGATAGAGCCGCGCAGTGATCTGATTTTTGTATTTGAAAGGACGCACACCACGGGAGACTTTTGATGAAATGAAAGTAACTTATGGTGATGATGCCCCATCATATGACCTTGTAAAACGCTGGCATTGTGAATTCAAACATAGTCGGAACTCTGTGGAAACAGCTCCCAGATCTGGTTGCCCCCTTCTGCCATTGATGAGATGTCTGTCCGTCAAGTTGAGGCTGCCATTTTGGAAGGTCAACGCATAACTATTCGCCAAATAGCCCATTAGGTCAAGATTAGTACCGGGTCTGTGGAAACTATCATTCATGACCATTTGCATATGCAAAAGGTGTCTGCCAGATGGATTTCCAGGTTGCTCACACCTTTCCAGAAGCAAGAACGCGTTGAGTGCTCGAGGATGAATTTGGAGATGTGCCAAGATGAGTCAAAATTTTTCAAAAGACTGATCACACAGGATAAAACCTGGGTCCATCACTATGATCCAGAGACCAAAGCCCAGTCAATGCAGTGAAAGCACCGTGACTCACCTCCTCCAAAGAAGGCAAGGGGGCAGCCCTCCGCTGACAAGGTTATGCTCACAGTCTTCTGGGACCAGGACGGAGTAGTGATGACAGATTTCCTGGCAAAGGGTACCACAATTACAGGAGCCTATTATGCTTCACTTTTGAGGAAATTAATTGAAGCTATCAAAATCAAGAGGCGGGGCAAGATCAGCAAAGGCATCCTCCTCCTGCAGGACAACGCTCCGGTCCACAACTCGCGTGTCGCCAGATCAGAAGCACAGGCGTGCAGCTATGAACTCCTCCCCTTGCACCCTCTGATTTTCACCTCTTCCCAGCCATGAAGTTGATTTTGAAAGGAATGCGTTTCCCAGATGATGCAGCCTTGATTTCTGAAGTCACGTCGTGGTTGGAGGACCAAGCTGGGGTCTTCAACAGAAACGGTCTCCAGAGCTGTATCAAACGATGGGAGAAATGCATAACTCTGAGTAGTTCCTATGTAGGAAAAGACTAATAACTGTGCCAAGTGTCGTTGCTCTACTGCTATGGGAAGTGGGTCAGGGGCATTACTTATTGAACGCCCCTCATATATGTATACATACATATATATATATATATATACACACACATACACACACATATACACATTTGATATATCTCCTACTTATATCTTTTTAGCACACTAAAATAAAGTGTTGCCCATACATATTGAAATACATATTAACAAACATTAAAGTAACAGGATCTGATAGCTTAATGTTATTCTTTTTTTAAATGTGTATTTCAATATTTCAATTGGTATGTTAAATAGATTCAAGTTTGAGATATTGGAAATATCAATACCCATGCAGAGATAATATTTTCTCTGCATTTCCTTGGACTTCTTTAAAATCCCTTTATATGTGAATAATTTTCTTGCTATCATCATGATATACCACTTCAAGTATACATACATATATGCATACATACATACATATATATATATGCATATACACACACATGTATATATATATGTGTGTGTGTGTATGTGTATATATATATATATATGTATATATATATGTATATATATATATATTTATACATATAAATATAAATATACATATATGTGCATGCATATATATTTACAATACGCACATATATACATACATAAATATATATATACATATATATATATATATATATATATATATATATATATATATATATATATATGCACATATATATTTATGTATATATCTATATACATATTCATATATTTACAATACACACATATATACATATAGCACATATAAAACATATACATATATGCATATATACATACATACAAGCATACGTACAATTCTCTTGCTAGTTGTTGACTCCATACATTCTCAGTTCCTCGTATGATTTTCCATGACAATTTCTACCTTTTAACATTTCAACAAACTCCTCATGGCTCACTGAATCAAATATATATATATTATACAGTCCAACTAAGATCAGTGAGATACTTAATGACCAGTTCAAAAGTGTCTTTACCACCCCATTGAAACACAGACAAGTGAACGAACCAGTGGACTTCTTTGCCGCCTCACCTATAACCAGCGAGGCAGTTACAATAGAATACATTGACATTAGCAAAGAAGATGTCCTACTAGCCATAGATGATGTGGACACAAACTCAACTGCTGGTCCTGATGGTTCCCCAGCAATCCTCCTCAAAGCCTGTAAGCATGCCCTGGCAAAACCCCTCAAGATTCTCTTCCAGAGCTTTCTTAAAAATGGCAAACTGCCAAGCAAGCTGAAGGAGGGAATAATATGGCCAATACATAAAGGGGGAAGTAGAGCAAATGCCAATAACTATAGGCCTATCTCTCTGACTTCACATGTCAGCAAAATCATGGAACGGATAATCAGAAAGAAACTAATCGCATTCCTTGAGAAAAATAACTTGCTGAGTGATACCCAGCATGGTTTTCGACCAGGTAGGAGCTGCCTGACCCAGCTCTTACAATATTATGACTGGGTGTTGAGGCAGTTACTCAACAAATCAAATGTGGACGTAATATACCTTGATTTTGCAAAAGCTTTTGACAAGGTGGATCATGGTATGATATGCCACAAACTGCATGACCTCAGCATAGCTGGAAAACTTGGAGTGTGGTTACATGACTTCCTGAAAGACAGGAGTCAGGCAGTAGTGGTTAATGGAGCCACCTCTATGAACACACAAATAGTGAGCAGTGTTCCACTTGGCCCTGTCTTGGGACCACTGCTTTTTATAGTGGCCCTATCAGATATGCCCTCAAATGCATGGATAGCCACTCTGGCAAGCTATGCAGATGATACGAAAGTCTCGCAGAAAATACAGAACCCCAGCGATGTTGCACACCTGCAGCAGGAGTTGGACTCAATCTACAGATGGGCTGAGGATAATAATATGCATTTTAATGCTGAAAAATTCCAGGCCCTGCGCGACCAGCATCCAAAACTGAATATTAAACTTACAGTGAAGATACCTATTTCCAAGTGCACATTACCAAGATGGTGACAAAGTGCAGACGACTGGCTGGGTGTATCCTAAGAACATTCAGAACCAGAGATAAGGAAACCATGATGGTCCTCTGGCGGACATTAGTCCTCAGCCGCTTGGATTACTGCTCACAGCTATGGTCACCCACCAGTGTGAAATTAACAGCAGACCTTGAAGCAATCCAGAGAAGATTCACAAAGAAGATCGTCTCTTTGCAACAGCTCAGCTACTGGGAAAGGTTGAAACAGCTAAGACTCTACTCCCCGGAGAGAAGACAGGAGAGGTATGCAGTAATATATGTCTGGAAGATCCTGGAAGGAATTGTGCCAAATTTTGGCATTGTAAGCTACACCAATGCTAGAACGGGACGACACTGCATAGTGCCAAAGATCCCAGCAATGCCATCATGCTTCAGGACCAGCTACTGCAACAGCCTGGGTTTCAAGGGCCCACAGCTTTTTAATATTCTCCCAAAGAGTCTGAGGAACTTGCACAAAGTAGATGTAGCGGTTTTAAATCAAAGCTGGACCTCTTCATATCGAGAGTCCCAGATGAACCCACCTCACGGCAAGAGGTGCAGATGATGGTAGCTATATCAAACTCCATTCTTCACCAAGTGCCACATATTAGAGGAGACTCTTAGTAATAACAGTGTAGCACAAAACGGCGGTGCATCAGCATGGCCACAGCTCTGAGCTGAACAAATATAATATATATATATATATATATATATATATATATATATATTATATATATATATATATATATATATATATATATATATATATATATATATATATATATATATATATATATATATATATATATATATATATATATATATATATATATATATATATATATATATATATATATATATATATATATATATATATATATATATATATATATATATATATATTATATATATGCATATATATAGAGATAGATAGATAGATAGATAGTTCCGGTTTCGTAGAGGAAGGATGTATTTGCTTTCGCTTTGTGAAAAAAACAAAGGTTTGCATAAACCGACGAAATAATCTGCTAAAACTGATAAAAAACATAGAACTTGTTATCTCATAGCGGTCTACTAGGATATATTAATTAAAAACCGTAATATATTTCGCTTGAAGCCAAATATAATACGCTAAAGTTAGTTACGCACGCAAGATTTTCCGTCGAAAATGCATGTGGTGGCAATTCGTAAGTTTATTTCCAGCCGACTGTAAGAAACAAAAAAAAATTGTTTTCTTTTCTTTTTTGAAAGAAAGCTTCTTCGTATAGGGACACTGATTTGGAATTTCTGCCTTTTGTGGATAAGTACCACTTTTCATTCGTTTAATTTCCTGTAATTCAATGTAACGTCTGAGTTAGGACCTCATCTTTGTTTACATTCTGTGAATAATTTTCTCTCAATTTCTGTTTCAGCGCCCACTTCGCTTTTATCAATTTCTCACTATATCTCTTTAAAATTATTCAATTTTAGATAGGCATATATTTATTTGTTACTTTATTTATATATATATATATTTACTTACTTGTTACTTTATATATTGTACTATCCATGTAGAATCTTTTGAATAACTTCTTCTCTTTCATTACTTTCTCTCTCTCTCTCTCTCTTTCTCTGTCTCTTTGCCTCTCTCTGTCACGCCATCTTTCCCCTCTCAGCCTCTCATTCTTCCTAAATATATAGACGCGAACATTAGAAATATAGTCATAATTAGTTTAGAAGGAAACTTTCGTAGTTACAGATAGATAGATATTTATAATTAGTTTAGAAGAGAACTTTCGTAGTTGCAGATAGACAAATATTTATTTGTTACCTTATTTATATATTCTACTATCTAAAGAAGAATCTTTTGCATAACTTCATCTCTTTCATTTCTTTCTCTCTCTGTCTCTTCACTTCTCTCTATCACAACATCTTTCTTCTCTCAGCCTCTCAGTCTTCCTAAATATATAGACGTGAACATTCTCCTCTCACTCTCTCTCTCACTCTTTCTCTCACTCTCTCTCTCACTTTCTTCTTATCTTCTCTCAGCCGCTCAATTTTTGCATAACCTCCCCTCTTTCAATTCTTTCTCTCTCTGTCTCTTCACTTCTCTCCTTCATGCCTCTTTCTCTGTCTCTTCACTTCTCTCTGTCACACCATCTTTCCTCTCTCAGCCTCACAATCTTCCTAAATATATAGACGCGAACATTCTCCTCTCAATCTCTCTTACTCTCTTCTTATCTTCTTTCAGCCGCTCAATCTCTCTAAATACACGCTTTCTTTCTCTATTTCTTCTCTTACCCTCTATCACACTGTTAAATTTTAAATATAATTAGATAGATAAATAAATAAAATATCCAAAAAAAATGTCCAGAACCTGGAGGAGCATGGAATTGGCATTGTTTATAAGAGCCTTGTAATGTGCTGACGGAGATAATGCGAACAACATAATTACAGCTGCGCTGAAGAGGAATGGTTACACAAGGACGTTAGCACAGATAGAGCGAAAGAAGCAGGAGTTTATACGCTCCTATGCACTCATAATATCTCACATCAGCACTCTTAATGCCATCTTTGACAACGAACAAAGCAAAGATAACAAGGATGGAGGCACGGGTAGACACCCAGGACAACAAAGGAGATTCAAGAAAGAAACCTGCCCAGGAAGTAAACACAAGTGCAAGTGCCCCTACCAGCATCAAAAGCCAAAACCATGCAGATGAAAGAGCCCAAAAAGAAGTAAAAGAAGGAAAAACTAAAACTCAAAAAAACCAAAAGATGAAACAGCCAAGGAAAGAAGCAAACCTGACTATCCATATACCAAAAAGGATAGAAAGAGACAGCACACACGAATGTGTAAATTCTAACTGAAAGGTGTCTGCTGGCATGGAGAGGCGGGTGCAGGCTGCCGTTTTGCACACCAAAGACCCTGCCACATAAGTATGAAACAGGGCAGAAACCAACTACCAAAAGGAAAAGGAAAGGACTACTCACCACCTGCTGCAAAACAGAGGTACGCAGATGTAGTGCGTGTTACAAGCCATCAACATGATATTGAAAGGGCAGCTGCTGAACAAGAATCTTTTTTGTGCATGGCACAAAAGATTGTACAACAGCTAACCTGCTGTACAATCTGCCCTATGTCAGATGGCCTGAGGGCCTTTCTCTCCCAGGAATGACACGATGCAAACGAGGACAGGCGAGGTCCATCATGAACCTCATCAACACTCTATACATGGAGCAAATAATACTCCAACCAAACAGGGCAGGTAACATACTGGATCTCTGCTTCACAAATAATATGGATCTCATCCATAATATGAAAGTGACACCGACACTACTCTCGGATCACAACATGGTAGAATTGACCATGTACGGACCAAAGGAAAGCATGGACATGCAGCCTACAAGAAACTCTCAGAATATTTCCAGCTTGAACATCCATAAGGCAAACTGGAAACAAATTGAGAAAGAGATCCTCAAACAAAACTGGCCTAAATGTCTCCTCGCCATACATCGACATGAAACTTCAACAATTCATGTCTGTAATGCAAGCCATATGCTAAAAATATGTTCCAGAGAGAAAGGCAACTGTACACAAGAACAAAATCCCCAGAGAGAGGAAAATTCTTATGAGACAGCGTGCCAAAGTTTCAAATCGCCTAAAGAAACAAATTGAAAGCAGTAAAAAGTCCCGCATGAAAACAAAACTGCTGGAAATTGAAAAATGCCTGCAACTCTCCCATGAAAAAGAAAGAGCAGATAAAGAACCCTGGGCTATAGACAACATAAAATCTAACCCCAGTGCTTTCTACAAGTTTGCCAAAGAAACAGCTACGGTGCACTGTAGGATAGGGCCACTCCTTGAAAAAGATGGTACACTCACAGGAAATCCAATGAGGATAAGTGAAATACTAAATGAGCAATTCAAAGGTATTTTCACTCCACCCCTAGGGCATTTCCAAGTCAGCAATCCAACTGACTTCTTTACCACTGCAGATATAAAATCAGAGGCAGCGATGGTTGATTACATCAATATAAAGGAAGACGATGTACTAAAGGCTATAGATGAAATGAACCCAAACTCAATTACTGGCCCCGATGGATTCCCAGCAATCCTTCTAATAGTATGTTAGAGAGGCCTCCTAGCAAGACCACTGCAGTGCCTCTTTCAGAGCTTCCTTGCAACTGGCAAACTTCCATGAAAACTGAAGGAGGGCAAAATATGCCCTATTCATAAAGGAGGTAGCAGAGTGGAGGCCAAGAACTACAGACCTATCTCTCTGACCTCACACATCAGCAAGGTCATGGAACGAATAGTCAGAAGGAAACAAATCACCTTCCTTGAAGAAAATAACTTGCTGCCTGATACCCAACATGGTTTCCGACCAGGAAGAAGCTGCCTAACTCATCTCCTACAACACTATGGCTGGGTGCTGAAACAACTGCTCAACCACTCAGATGTGGAAGTCATATATCTCGACTTTGCAAAGGCCTTTGATAAAGTCGATCATGGAATGATATGTCAAAAACTGCGTGATCTTGGCATAATTGAAAATTGGGAGAATGTCTTTCTGAAGGATAGAAGTCAGGTGGTAGTAGCCAATGGGGCCACCTCCAATAACACACAAATAGTGAGCGGTGTTCCGCAGTGCACTGTTTTGGGACCACTACTGTTCATAATGGCCCTCTCAGACATGCCCTCATCCACGCAGAGAGCCACTATCACAAGTTATGCAGATGATACAAAAGTTTCACAGGTAATACAGAACCCTGAAGACACTATGCACCTGCAATGTGAGCTGGACAAAATATACAAGTGGGCTGAAAAGAACAGCATGCAGTTCAATGCTGAAAAGTTTCAAGCTTTATGCTATCAACATGCAAAACTAAATGCAATACCCAATAAATACACTGGACCTGGAAGGATTGCAATCCCAGAGGCACAATCAGTGCGAGATCTTGATATTTACATGAGTAATGATGCAACCTTTCATGCGCATGTTGCTAAATTGGCAATGAAATATAGGCGGCTGACCGGATGGATTCTTAGAGCTTTTAGAACAAGAGACCAGGAAACCATGATGGTCCTCTGAAGGAGACTTGTCCTAAGCCCCTTTGGCTATTGCTCTCAGCTATGGTCACCAACCAGTGTCAAATTAATCACAGAACTTGCGGCGATCCAACGAAGCTACACGAAGAAGATATACTCTGTGCAGCATATTAGCTATTGGGAAAAGCTCAAGAGATTAAGCCTGTATTCCTTAGAGCGTAGGCGAGAAAGATATTCCAAAATATACATCTGGAAGATCCTGGAAGGACCTGTCCCAAACTTTGGCATCGAGAGTTACAGAAATACTAGAACTTGGTGCCACTGCATAGTGCCAAGGACTCCAAATTTGCCATCAAGATGTAGGAAAAGATACTGTGATAGCCTGGGCTTCAGAGGTCCACAGCTCTTCAATATCCTCCCGAAGTACCCGAGAGACCTGCATGGGGTGGATGCAGATGTATTTAAAATAAAACTGGATCTCTTCCTGTCAGGTGTCCCAGATGAACAAACTTCGCGGCAGGAGGTGCAGATGAGGGCAGCTGCATCAAACTCTCTCATGCACCAAATGTCAATTGCTAAAGAGCAATATATATATATATATATACACATATATATATATATATATATATTATTTCCCAGGCGAAGAATGTACCCCACAACATAGACTATTAGTTAGTGACTTTAGGATCAGGACTAAGAGGACGACCAGAAGACGACCAACATGGAGAAGAAGAGTCTAGAAGCTTAAAGATCCTGCGATTGGAAAGAGATTTAGGGACATATTACTTGAAGCTTTTGACGACGTAGAAGGGGATATAGCTTCAAATGGAGTAGAAGACAACTGGAGGTTTTTAAGGGACAACCTGCTGAGAACCACTGAGCAGATCTGTGGATGGTGCAAAGTCCCCTCTCGACCCAAAATAACGTGTTGGTGGAACAATGTTGTAGACAGGGCTATTAGAGAAAAGAGACAGGCTTGGAAAGACTGGAAAATGGTGGTAGCAGGGAGTTGTATCAGACTACCAAAAGAGAAGCTAGGAGACAGGTTTATTTAGCCAGAGGGGAAGCAGATAAGAAAAATTTGCCAATGTTCTGCGCCGTGAGGACCAAAGACTGGAGGTATCCCGTGTTGCAAGACAGTGTGTGAGAGAGAATCGTGATGTGGTAGGAGAGAAATGTGTTCGCATGGATGATGGCTCACTCGCGCTGAATGAGGATGCAAAGAGAGACGTTTGGAGACACCATTATGAGAGGCTGCTAAATAAAGAAAATGAATGGGATAAAGAGAGTCTGCCGAATGTCGACCCAACAGAGGGACCAGCTATCCGAGTTGACAGTTCCTTAGTAGTTAAGGCAATTACAAGCATGAAGAGAAGGAAAGCCCCAGGCCCATCAGTAATCACTGCAGAGATGCTCAAAATATCTGGTAGTGTCGGCTATAGCCTAGTCACCCGTATAGTTAATCAGGTGATACACGAAGGAGTCATACCCAGTAACTGGTGTAGCAGCATAATAGTCAACTTCTACAAAGGTAAACGTGACGCTTTAGATACAAATAATTACAGAGGTATCAAGCTGTTGGATCAGGTAATGAAGATCACGGAGAGGGTAATAGCCCAACTGATTAGGGAGAGAGTCAGCTTGGATGAGATGCAGTTTGGTTTCGTGCCAGGGAAAAGCACCACTGATGCCATACTTCTGGTGAGACAGCTGCAGGAGAAATACTTAGCCAAAGATAATCCCCTGTACCTGGCTTTCAGTGACATGGAGAAAGCCTTCGACAGGGTCCCCCGATCCCTTATCTGGTGGTCAATGAGGAAACTAGGGATAGATGAATGGTTAGTGAGAGCTGTCCAAGCCATGTACAGAGACGCTGTAAGTAAGGTGAGGGTTGGCAACGAATACACTAAAGAATTCAGTGTAGAGGTAAGGGTCCACCAAGGTTCAGTCCTCAGCTCCCTCCTATTTATCATAGTCCTCCAGGCCTTAATGGACGAATTCAAGACAGGATGCCTTTGAGAGCCCCTCCATGCTGATGACTTTGTTCTAATTGCTGAGTCACTATCAGAACTAGAGGCAAAGTTTTAAAGTGTGGAGACAAGGATTAGAATCGAAGGGCCTTAAAATCAACCTAGCTAAAACCAAAGTCCTAATATGTAGGAAGGCAGGCAAATCACAAACGCCTTCAGGTAGATGGCCCTGTTCGATCTGTAGAAAAGGCATAGGTAGAAACTCTATAAGATGCATCAAATGTAAGCTATGGACACGTAAGAGGTGCAGCAATGTCAAAGGAAGGCTAACTGGGAAGATAGTTTTTGTATGTGGCAGATGCTCAGGAGCAATAAACATTGAAAATGCTCAGAGACCAACTTCCGCCACATTCCAGGGAGAAAAACTAGAAATTGTTGATAGCTTCCGTTACCTAGGTGACCAAGTCAATAGCGGGGGCGGGTGTGCTGCAAGTGTAACTGCTAGAGTAAGAACAGCCTGGGCAAAGTTCAGAGAGCTCTTACTTCCGCTGGTGACAAAAGGCCTCTCGCTCAGAATAAAAGGCAGACTGTATGATGCATATATACCAACAGCCATGCTACATGGCAGTGAAACTTGGGCCGTGACTGCTGAGGATATGCGTAAGCTCGCAAGAAATGAAGCCAGTATGCTCCGATGGATGTGTAATGTCAGTGTTCATACTTGACAGAGTACCTTGAGAGAAAAGTTGGACCTAAGAAGCATCAGCTGTGGTTTGCAAGAGAGACGTTTGCGCTGGTATGGTCATGTGGCAAGAATGGATGGAGATAGTTGAGTGAAAAAGTGCCACACCGTAGCGGTTGAGGGAACCTGTGGAAGAGGTAGACCCAGGAAAACCTGGGACGAGGGGGTGAAGCACGACCTTCGAACTTTAGGTCTCACCGAGGAAATAACCAGAGACCGAGACCTATGGACGTATACTGTGCATGGGAAGACCTGGCAGGACAAGTGAGACCATAACCCATGGCATCTACCTGGGACGTAGCCAGCCCACTTATGCATACCTTTTCTTCTTTTGACACAATCCCTACTCGTGAAGACCTGTTGAGGCAAGTGAAAATCAAAATCGAAATCGATCAACATCGATGGAAATTGTAGCTGTGATACCAGTGCCGGTGGCACGTAAGAGAACCATCTGTACGTGGCCGTTGCCAGCGCCGTCCTGACTGGCCTCCGTGCCGGTGGCACGTAAAAAGCACCATCCGATTGTGGCCGTTGCCAGCCTTGTCTGGCCCCCGTTCCGGTCGCACGTAAAAAGCACCATCCGATCGTAACTGTTTGCCAGCCTCGTCTGGCACCTGTGCAAGTGGCACGTAAAAAGTACTCACTACACTCACGGAATGGTTGGAGTTAGGAAGGGCATCCAGCTGTAGAAATACTGCCAGATCAGACTGGGCCTGGTGCAGCCTTCTGGCTTCCCAGACCCCAGTTGAACCGTACAACCCATGCTAACATGGAAAACGGACGTTAAACGATGATGATGATGATGATGTTGATGATATATATATATATATATATATATATATATATATATCTATATAAACGGCAGTTTGTCTGTGCGTTTTCTGTGTGTCTGTTTTCTCGTACCCCCACTCTGACCACGGCTTTCAACCGATTCTGATGAAACTTGACACACACATAGCCCAATGTCATAGTTCAAAACTAACGCAGCGAAAATTTTGAAAAGTTCCTCCAGTTCTGAAAAAAATCGATAAATTCGACATGGGGTCGAGAATCAGAAACCCAAACCACAGACCGTCTAGGGGACGCAACTCCACCTTTTTAACTCTCAAAAAAATTTACCATCATTTTTTTTCCATTTTTTTGCTATTTTTTGGCTATAACTCTCTAAAAATGCTTTACAGTTATTTCCCTTACAAACCTGAGCAACGCCGGGCGATACTGCTAGTATATTATATTATAAAAACATAGTAAATAGGGTAATAAAAATAAGTTCTTATTACCAGTGACCTAGCACAAAAGACGAATTAGTCATTAGACTATACGTTATTCATATATAAATATATTAAAAGGCTTCCAAATAAAGAAGCAAGTGCTAGATACGCAAGGAAGGCATAAATTCATGAAATGGAATGAAAATAAAAAACGTTTACCATCTCAGCTATTCCTGGGTAATAAGAATTTATTTTTATTACCTTATTTACTATGTTTTAAATATTGCTCGATAAATTTGCTAGTAAATTTTTACGGGCATTTCCTCTGTTCGCCGGGTATAGTTTGCGTCTGCGCACTGGTCTGAAAAGTTAGAGTATACAGATCGTGAACTGTGTTCACCACGCGTGCAAGCATGCATAAATTGCATGAAAAATAAAAAATCCAGATATAAAAACGAATCGCCGTAAACATTGGTAGAAATTCGGCAAAGAAGTGAATTTTCGGGATGTAGCCTGGAGGGTTTTTTCGTATTAATCGTTTGGACTTTGTGAACACATACCAATTGTTTTCATAACATTTTTAAGGTCTTGAATTAAATGTGACCATTTTGCGTTGAGTCTGCAGTTTGAATCACTTTAACCAAATTTTAGCAGGCCGGACTTTTTATCATCACGATACATCGCCAGCGACTCCTTGAAACACACCCCTGAAATCCCCATTGAGAAATCTATATATATAAAACTCAACTTGTGTGTCTGTGTGTGAATCTGTGTGTGTGTCTGTGTGTTTAACTTTTGGATCTACCAAGTTTCATTATTAAGGATGGAAAGTAGTGTGTAGCAAATCTATATATATATAAAGCTGAAGTTGTCTGTGTGTGGCAGGTTTGGTAGCCTTCAACTAGCACTATCTCCTTCGACCCTGTAGCGCAAGTTGACCAAAATTGAGAGTATGATAGAAGAAGGCTTGCTCTTCATTCTGTAGAAGATAAAATTCAAATCGGACCATGTTAACACCAAAAATTATTTACATCAAAAATGTGCTTTTTTTCTATGAAAATCCCTATTTTTTACGATTTTTGACTGCTGTGTCACCATTTTTCGGTGTATTTCAACTGCAAAAATGTTCACTTGAAGAGAATAACAAGTTGCATAATGCAAAATTTTTACTTTTCAAAAATTCCAATTCTAAAGGGTCGAAACAAACCCAAGCAACACCGGGTGGTACTGCTAGTATATTATATATTATATATTATATATATATATATATATATATACTTTAGATTTGCTGAACCCTAATTATTAAGTATTACTTAAGCTTACCATGAAATGGTCTTTTTCATGCCGAATTCTACTTGGTGAAATTACTGATTACTTCTTAATTAATTAATTTTACCCTTTGTTATATATATATATATACATATTATATATGATATATATATTATATATTATATATGATATATATATTATATATATTATATATATTATATATATATATATCAACAATCAAGGAACGGCCATAATAGGCCATTCACCCACTAGAAATAACAGCCAAAGCTTCAACCGCAAATAAAAATCAATTCCGTAAACCAGGAGAAAATTTTAAAAACATTTACCCTGTAATTTAAAAATTTAAAAATTTAAAAAACATTTACCCTGTAATTTTTTAAATTTTTTAAATTTTTAAAATTTTTAAAAATTTTCTCCTGGTTTACGGAATTGATTTTTATTTGCGGTTGAAGCTTTGGCTGTTATTTCTAGTGGGTGAATGGCCTATTATGGCTGTTCCTTGATTGTTGATGTTGAACTTAAAAATGGTCTATGACTATTTAATTTTTTCCCACTAGGCCGCTGGTGGCAAAAAAATTCTACAAAATTTTTTACCACCCTATATTGATTAATTATATATATATATATATATATATATTATATATTATATATATATTATATATATATATATATTATATATTATATATATATTATATATATATATATATATATTATATATATATTATATATATATATGTATATTATATATATATATATATATATATATGTATTATATATTATATATATATATGTATATTATATATATATAAATATATGTATAGGGGCACACACATTTATATATGTATCCATGTGCGTGTGTGTATGGACATATATACATACATACATATATGTACATTCACACACATGCACATATATATTTATATATATATGTATGTGTGTATGTATGTATGTATGTGTAAGCTATTTGGTTTGCATTTCTACACCTACATATATATATATATATATATATACATGAACTAGTGTGTATTTCTGCATACATTCTCCTTATTAGTTGTCTTTTATGATATTCCTCAGAAAGCTGCTTTGTAATTTAAAAACCCCTATTTATGGCCTTCTGAAATATTACTTCCAAACTGTTTATTCATCGAAATAGTTGCCTGATATGGGATTCTATAACATCTGTAATTCTCTGATCTCATATGTTTTCAGAGCTAATTGGCTATAAAATTTTATCATCTCCCCCTCTCCAACCAGATTTATGTCCATTTGCTAGGTTCACTAGTTGGGTCTTCATCAGCTGTCCATTAATTCATCTACAAGCAGCTGCTTTCTTCTCCATTTTCTTTTTTTTTTTTACTTTTGTTTTCTTCCTCTTTCTATTTCTTTTGCTTTTCTTTTCCTTCCTTTTTCTTTTTTGTTTGATATGGTTTAATTATATTTAAACCTTACTTGGTACCGTCGTCCACCTCTGCAACCAGGATGAATGAAGCAGAGTACTTCACAGAGTTTCTTTCTGATTTTTCCAACCCCACCACACGCATGCACACATGCACAAACACACACATACACACACATATGCATGAATACATGCACACACACACACACATACGCACGTGCACGTAATCCTTTAATCATAATCGTTCCGTTTTATCTCTGTCACTGCAAACCTAGCTTTTGGGATTTCTCTCTGTTTCAAGTGTATATCTTTATATATATATATATATGTATATATATATATATATATATATATATATATATATATATATGCATGTATGTATGTCTGCAAATACACACACACACACACACACATATCTAGGTCCTCTCCAGCATACTCATACACTGTTATATACATACATACACACAATGTATATTTATTAGAAGTACAAACGCAAGAACTGAAATTCTTAGATCTCATTTTATCTTTCAGAATTTCATGAGTGTGTCTTTAGAAGTATTTGTGTGTTTGTGAATTAAGTGTGGCTATGCCTGCGAAGGGGTGTGGCTAAGGGGTTCAGGTATTTCTCTCATGATCATAAGCTCATGACCTTGATACCTGGTGACACATTGTGTCCTTGAGCAAGACACTTTATTTCACGTTGCTCCAGTCCACTCAGCTGGCAATAATGAGTTGTACCTGTATTTCAAATGGCCAGCCTTGTCACACTCTGTGTCACACTGAGAACTAATGTTAAGATTGTATCTGTGATTTTACTCTATGGCAATTATCTAATTGCCATAGAGTAAAATTTTCCTATTCAGCCACTAGAGGTTTGGCTGAAATTATGGCCATACATGGCAAAAGTAAAACTGGACAGTATCTCAACTCAGAATTAGTAAACATGAGTAGAACATATAGCGTAAATTGTGGAATTAACTCTAAAGATAATTTCCTGAACTAGACATTGATATTGTAGGTGGGAGTGGTTCTGACTGAGATTGATGGTACCTTTCAGATAACACCTTGTGACGATGTTGATTATAATACTACTGATAATCCTGCTTTGGCACCTACTTCTGAGAGGGGAGTTGGTGTTGATTCTTTTAACCATGCATGCCATGTGTGAGTAAATAGATGCATTTGCAATTTCAAAAATAAAATTATCTGTCCATTACAGAGTCAGTGTTTGATGAGGAATGTTGTATTCAACGTGGGGTCATTACAGGGTTTCATATGTGCTGTTGCATAGATTCTTCTACAACAATTTGGAAATTTAGATTACATGACCATTCTTTTCCATTTATGTTTAGAAGAAAATATCATTCTACTAATCTTAGTAAATGCATTAGGGATTTAAAAGAAAAGACATTAACTATGGTCTAAAATGGTCCTTTATTAGTTATGCACCATTGTACAATACCGGTAATTTCAAATGTGATTTTTGCTTTGAAGAAATGTATTATATAATTACTTCTAAATTAGAATTATTAAATTGTAGAAATAGTTTTACATTGAAATGTTCTCATAAATATAGAACATTTAAATATTTCGATAGTTTTATTATAATTGCTTTTCCTATAATCTAATATGCATAATTTTTCTTATAAATCTTTTAGACTATTTAGTAGATAGATAACTTTTATGTTTATTTTCCTGGTTCTTTCTTTGTCTACTGGTTTCATCAAACATTACGTACTAAACCGGCTTTTCTGAGAATTTTACTATTCCTCTCAACGTTCATCTATTGGAAATTTTTCTCACTTCACTTCCAATTTAGCCCATTTTAGACTGCCTTTATGACATTGTGTTAGCATTTATTTCACTGGCATTTTATACCATCTTTCTGTTTCTAAATATGCTGGCACAACTGGGACATATTTTATCGACCCCAAAAGGATGAAAGACAAAGGCAACCTCTGTGGAATTTGAACTCAGAACATAGAGTTGGAAGAAATGCTGCTAATCATTTTGCCTTTTGTGCTAATGATTCTGCCAGCTCACTACATTATGTATTTGTCATGCTTGACCCTTAAATCTACAAGTTTTTTTCATTCTCTCTCTATTTATTTCCTATTATTCCTTCCTGCTGAAGAGCATAAGCTTGAAACATAAAGACTTTTTCATTTTCCCAAGCATCAAACTCATACACCTTCTTGTTGTTCACACACTTGTCTTTGTCATTTGTTTTTCTATAAATTCCAACTACCTCATATATATATATATATATATATATATATATATATATATAATGACAAGTCATCATTTTTGTTGAGCCAACAGTATCATTAGACTGATGATGTTTGATCTACCATTATCAACCCAATAATGCAGCTGGTACTTAATTTGCTTAAATCTAATTTATGATACATTTCATCTGCCATTTGTATGAATCACTTGAAAGGGATCAAAGGTCCTTCCCAGGCCATAGGCTCATAAAGCTGCTTTCCTGAATTCTGTCGTGTATAACTTTCACTTCTGGATTGGAAGCCAGTCCCTCACAGGATTATTACTCATTTTTGCCAGCTGAGCAGATTGGGAGCAATGTGAAATGAAGAGTTTTGCTCAAGAACACAATACATCACCCAGTCCAGGAATTGAAACCACAGTGTTATAATCATGAGTGCAACACCTAAACTGCAAAGCCTCCTATTAGTTTATTATTTTGCTAATTTCATCAGTTTATCACACAACTCAGTGGAATTGAGCCACACCAAATTCTTTCATACTTCTTGTCTACAATCTTAAAAACTCAGCCATATTAAGAGAATGCATATATATAAATGTGCATGTATGTATATGTGTATACTTTAATGTATATGTTGGTGCATGTGTGTGTGTGTGTGTGTCTATATATATTTGTATATTTGCTTGTGGATGTACATTGAAGTATAGGAGCATATATATGTGTGTGGATGTGTATGTGTGTACGTATATGAGTCTTCATGCCTATATATATCTGTGTATTTATATATGTATGTCAGTGTGCAAGTGTCTGCATATATATATATATATGAGTGTGCTTATATGTATATTATGTGTATATATTAGTTTACATGATTTGTGCATGTGTGTCTGTGTGTGTCTGTGTGTGTGTGTGTGTGTGTACTCCTACATCATTTCTTCCAACACAAATCTGTAATTTTAGAATATAAAGATATAGACTCATATAAAGAACAGCAAAACATCCATCGACCCAGTATGAAAGCTTAATACATTATTCACATCTATAAATCATCTGAAAATAGAAGTTGATATGTTGAAGAGTCCATGGAGATAGTTTGGGCCAGTGCTTACCATTAGTTTCATGGTGTTAAGTAGATGGCAAATATATTTTCCATTTGCATAGAATGTCCATCTATCAATATAACATTTTCAGTAATCTTGCTAATTATTCCTTCCTGTTGACAGCAATGTTAATTAAGAAATACTGAATTAACATTTTCAAAGACTCAAAGAGAAATTTTGCAGCATATATGAGCTCAGACTCAGTAAATTGGTAATTTTAAAACTTATTCTTCTATAATATCAATAAACAAAGGTAAGTCATTGGACAAAATGTGTGGCAGGATTTAGTTCCGTTCTTCATTGTTCTGAGGCCAGCCTTGCTTTTCAGCCTGTCAGAGTCAGTGAAATAGAATACCAGTCATATACTGGGATCAAGTTAATCCACTGATACTGGCATCTCCCAACCTACTTCAAACAAAAGATTACAGCTGAATATCCCAAATGAATTTTGTTGGCACCACTTGCATTTAACAGGTGGATCAGGATGTAAACTCTAGCACCTGCTCGTATTTCAGGGACCCTTGGTTTTAATAGTTTGAAAAGTTACAAACCTTATAATGAACAGATGAAGTATCATTGTTGTCATGCTTAACACAACTGACAAGGAAAGCAAACAAAAACAATATCCTTGTGTTTGCTAATTTACTTTAGCTCTCTCTCATTTCCATTTTTATAATTTCATGTTTAGTATTTAATGGTCCAAGACGTTACCGTGATCAAAGACTTTGCATTGCAATCACCTGGTTCTAGGACTGAGCTTACCACATAGCATTTTGGGAGAGTGTCGTCTGGTGTACACTCAGGCTGATAGTGACTTGGGCAGGTAGAAACTTTATGGACGCTAGTTGTATAAATAACACTTGTTCAGGAATGGCATTTTAAAACTGGGATCTGGTTTAACATAACTTAAGTACTTTTAGCAGAGTCTTTCGGCTTCAGAAACCCTGGAAAAGCTCATAGACACTGTTTTACTTTCTTCTAAGTAGGCCCATAAAGAGTAATGCTTTTGCCTGTATTTTAATTGACCAAATTTTAGAATTCAATACCTGGGCCAGTAGACAGAGTGTTACATATTGATATATTCTAAACAGACAAGAAAGATACTGTTTACATCGAGTCCTTTTGGAGTCAAAGGTAAACGATTTAGGATACATCATGTTAATATAATTTCAAATATATCCAGCTGTTTGTTTTGAGCAAAAACTATATAATGATTTTGTTTGTGCTGGTTAGTGTTGAGAATAGTAGCTTCTAAGTTTAATTGATCCTCTGTGTTCTACAGATGGCTCTACATACTTAGACAGACAATTTCATTATCAAATAAATGATTGATTAACCTCCTGTATAAATTTCAACAATGTTTGCCAAGAGATTACCAGAAAATTGATACATTTTCCCTTGTGAGCTCAAGAGTCGGAAAGGTTGCTAAACAATAAATTAATAATTTTTATTTTTTATTTTTCTTTCTGTTTAATCTCGTGTTGAAGTTATTTCCTTTTTCTCACCATTCCAAACTGATTAAGTGGATACTACAAGAATTTGTTACAAATTTTCCACAGAAATTTACTACAAATCAGTTCAAGACTAAATAATTAAGAACATTAGATGGTGAAATTGGTAAAGCATTGAATAGAATATCTTGGGATATTTGGTCAGGTCTGTTTGTTTCCCAGTTTCAAATTTTGCTTTGGCTAGCTATGCCTTCATTCCAAGATTAATAAAACAACCAATAGTAGTCAAATGCTGTGGTCGTTATTAGAGGCCACATCCTTGAAGACAACGCTTTGGTATTGCAACAAACGAGTAACTAGAATCAGTAACAGAAAGACAAGAATTAAATGATTAGCATCACTAATACTCATTAAAATAATGTTATTTACCTATGTTAATTAGACCTGAGTATAATTCTAATTGAATTCTTTTACTTTATACCTGTCTTTTACTTGGTTTGGTCATTAGACTGTGGTGGTGTTGGTGTACCAGCTTGAAGAAATTCTAGTCAAAAGAATTGACCCCAGTACTTTCTATAAACCTGGTACTTATTCTATCAGTCCCTTTTGCTGAACTGCTAAATTATGGGGGCATAAACACACCAAGCAGTTGTCAAACAGGGGTAGGGTACAAACACACGCACAAAGACACACACACACACACACACACACAACAGTTTCTGCCTACCATATCCACTCACAAGGCTTTGGTCAGCTTGAGGCCGTAGTAAGAGACACTTGCCCAAGGTGTCACACAGTGGGATTGAACCTAGAAACATGTGGTTGTGAAGCAGCCTTCTTACCACACCTGTACACCTGTGCCTTTTTATTAATATTTCAATGACAAATTCTATTTAATCAACCCTTGTTTCATGAGAACTAATCCTGATGAGTATTTTAGTGCAATATTATCATTGCTATCTACGACAACCTAATATTATGATCATAGTTATGACAGTCAAGCACTATGATAATAATTATGAGTTTAATATAATGATCATAACTGTGACTTCCAAACAATATGACCATGTCTTTGATTGTCAAACACGTGTTACACTATGATCATAACTATGATTACTAAACACTATGACCATACTTATTACTACCAAACACTATGATCATACCTATAGCTATCTGACAATGACAAGTTCATGGTTTGATACTTGTATAAAAATCTCAAAGATTTTCGTGGGAAATGTCTATTATAATATTCTTTCTTGAAAAAAAAACAACATGAAATCACAATGTTACTTCAACTTAATACACAACATTGCCCTCCTACTCACTATCTTCTGCCTCCTCCTCCTCCTCCTCCTGTAAGATCACTGATGGTGATCAGGAAGTAATGATAAAGATTCACACTCCACATCAAGACCTTTTATTTCTATATTTCCAATTAACAGACATAACTAGCAGAGTTGATAGCATGCCAGCTTATTAATTACAACAGTAAACCTTTCATAGCTGTGTCTTTATCAAGGACGTTTAACCCTTAATTGCCCAATTTAGCAACATTCAAATATTTGAAAGCAAGATGAGATTCCGTTTCCTACAAATCTTTATGCTTCAAAAGAAATTCTTATTTTGGCCGAAAACCTCATATTTGGAACTATATTTTCTAAAAAGATTATTTATATATTTCATATCACAATTTGCAAACAGTAACATTGGTTACAGGTTTCCAAATCCACTCACAATGTTTTGGACAGGTAGCCTAGAGCTGTAGTAGAAGACATTTGCCCAAGGTGCCGCACAGTGGGATTGAACCTGAAACCATGTGGTTGGGAAATGATTGTCTTAACGATACAGTCGTGCCTGTGCCTCTTTATGTATATGCATACGCATACATATATATGTAGATAGATGCAGAGATAGACAAATACATAGATTGATAGACATATTCATACAAACAGACACACACACACACACACATATATGCATATAAGCATATATACAAACATGCATGTGTACACATGTACACACACACACATATATATAAATATAGACAGAGGGATAGATAGACAGATACATAGATAGATAGATAGATAGATAGATAGATGGATAGGTAGATGGATGGATGGATAGCTAGATTGATAGATTGATAGACATATGCATACACAAACACATATATAAATATAAACATATATACAAACATGTATGTGTACACACACACACACACACGCACACACACACACATATATATATAGATATAGACAGACAGACAGAGGGATGGATATGTATACATATATGCATGCATACGTACACTGAATTTCTGCCCTGTTTCCATCAAATTCCATTCACAAAATAATCGTCAGCCCCAAGTTATGACAGATGACACTTGCCGCAGTAAATTTGTTGTGGACTTGAACCAGGAAGTATAATATTCTAAGATGAACTACTTCAGTATATTGCCAAGCATGCACCAAGAGATAAAAATCAATAGTTTATAAATAAATATTAATTATGTCCTTCCCTTTAATGAGAATTTAATAGTGTCCAGGAAAGGAACATATCTTCCTTTCTGGAAATCATAGAACAGCTTCCATATTCCTGATGTTCTCTGTACATATGTGATTGTTTCAGTTTATGTTAGAGAGATTTACATTTCTATCAATTCAGACTGGAATAGTCTTGAATTCATCAAGCAGTAATTGAATAATTTTGGATAAGTTTGCATTATCATTAATACCGAATCTTCTGGTGGAATGGTAGTAAGTTGCAATTACTGTAGATAGTTTGAATGTTTTGATTTTAATAGCAATAAATTGTGCCTGTTTGTGGAACTAGCATTCCCATACACCTATATCTGTAGGGAAATCTGCATTAAGCATTCATATATGCTATAGGCAAGAATTATCTGCATGTTAAGTATATTTGATTAAGAATATTTGGTCAAGTGGCTGTAGATTTATTTACTTTTTGCTGTTTAGTGAGAATAAAGATAAACAGACAACTGTTAAGAATGATCTCTAGAGAAGGTTTAATTGCAAGTGGCTTTTATCATGTATATCGTAAGATTTTCTAATTGTGTATCACATCTATCGGCATCGGAAGACGATTTAACAACGGTATCTTGCCCCAAGAGCCTTGTCACTATCATTTTAGTATGACACCACCCGAATCATTGTAGCCAATTTAATTAATTTATTTCCTCTTCGGGATTAGCAAGGATATGTAAACAGTGAACAGTAATGATTTTATAATTGTGTTTTATTATTTAATTTCTGAACGGTTTTATGTATTTCAAAGTTTAGTTCATTTCACTGTAGCTTCCCACGACATTCACAGACTAGAAGTAAATTGGTCATTCTTGTTTTCCTGGAAGCGAGTTATGTAATCAAGGACAGAGATTTAATAGCTGGACACTTTAGTAGAGCTAAGAACTGATCAACTCAACTTTAAGTTCTAATTTTATCAAAACTAACAGCCATTTTCTCGCAGCCAAAGCAATAATATTTTCCCTATCCACCCCCCCTTTCTCTCTCTCCCTCTCTGAGAAAATGACAACTGGAAATGTCTTCAGGCTTAACAGCAACTGAACATAACAACCACTTCTACAAACTCTCTAATTATTGCTAACATGGACTTTATCAACTTCCAGATTTTTACACTAATCTTAATTTATCACCCATCTTAGCACCACCATATGACCATCATCACCATCATCATCATCATGGGTTGGACGGTTTGACCAGGGCTGGTAAGCAGACGAGCTGCACCGGATCCAATCTGATTTATCATGGTTTCTACAGCTGGATACCATTCCTAATGCCAACCACTCCAAGTGTGTAATGGGGACTTTTACATACCACCAGCATGGGTGCCAGTTGCTTGACATAACTGCAATTTCACTTGGCTTGATGGGTCTGCTTTTCAAACACAGCATATCACCGAGGGTCTCAGTCATATACATACACACACACACACACACACACACACACATATATATGCACAGGGTGGGGCAGAGAGGATGGACGTTTTTGAAATGGCTATTACTCAGCTCCAGAAGGAGGGACATATGTCCAACAGGTACCACTTGACTTGGTCCATGGTGTCTTAGCATTATTCTTTCTTTTCAGGTGAAGCCATGATGCTGTGGATGATAGAGCATCGTGTGTTTGCCCATGACACTGACATGAAGAATAATGAGTCCATCACAGCAGTTCAGCATGAGTTTTGGTGCCACTCCAACATTCACCAAAATCAGGCTGTTTCCACCCATAACACAATCTTACATTGGGCTGAATGCACTTCGTACACGAGGTACACTAATGAATAGGAGACCACTGGGGCACCATGGATGGCATAGACCCCGGAAAATGTGGAATGCATCAGACAAGTAAATTCATGGTCATCCATACATAGAGGCAGGTCCTTTACAGGTGCCAAAGAAAATGCGTTTGTGTCAGTGCGGCATAAATGCACCCTTGCTAATGGCATGTAAAAAACACCCAGCACACTCTCTAAAGTGTTTAGCATCCATGCCAAATAAGGCAGTGAGCTGGCAGAAACGTTAGCACACCGGTCGAAATGCTTAGCAATATTTCATCGGCCACTACGTTCTGAGTTTAAATTCTGCCGAGGTCGCCTTTTCCTTTCATCCTTTCGGGGTCGATTAAATAAGTACCAGTTACACACTGGGGTTAATATAATTGACTAAATCTGTTTGTCTGTCCTTTTTTGTCCCCTCTGTGTTTAGCCCCTTGTGGGTAGTAAAGAAATAAGAAACCATGCCACAATAGACAAGTGGAGTCTGACAGTTCTCAGCTGGCCAGCTCCTGTCACACAGACCAACCCATGCCGGCATGGAAAATGGACATCAAACAATAATGATGATGGTGATCCAAGGATGTAAAGAATAGAAAATATAAATAAAGACTATATTGTCCACATTTTTGCAACTAAAGTAGCTGTGTACATGCTCTGGTGTTTAAAGCTGCAAATATTACGAAAGTTTTCACGTATGGGACTTTTGAGTGAATCAGCATTAAAAACAGAGTTGGCAGAGAAACAATAGCCAATGGTCATTAAAGAAGTAATACACTCTTTCTTTGTGTTTCTTCTTTGGATTATATATATATATATATGTGTGTGTGTGCGTGTGTGTGTGTGTGTATTTAATACAGTTCTATATTTAAGAGATGAGGAATTATGTATATTATTTACGTTTGACAGACATTTGTCCTCATCTTGTTTGCTGTTAACACAACGTTTCGGCTGATATGACCTCCAGCCTTCACCAGGTGTTTTGGGGAAATTTCAAACCACTACGCCATATGTACATGGGCATATGGCATAGTGCTTAAGAGAGTGGGCTACTAACCTCAAGATACTGAGTTCCATTCCAGGCAGTGACCTGAATATTAATAATAATA
>NC_043013.1:55330338-55342838 GCF_006345805.1 Octopus sinensis | reverse complement strand
CTTTCCAATCTCGTAGAAATGGACTTGGGTGCAATCGTGGGTGAAAGTGCTGATAATGTAACCATAATGCTTACACTCTCAGGACTGTAAAGGATAGATACAGAGAAAGTTAACATAAGAGGTGCCAGATGAGTCTCAGTGAGAGGAATGAATAAAGAATGCTATACACACACACACACACATGGACAGTGAGGGAGAAGGAATCATAATGACATAGGAGGAGAAGGAATGGAGTAAATGAGAGTGTGGTCGGAGAGAAAAGGAGAGGAATGTAAGTGCAATGGTTCAGAATATTATAATAAAATGTAAAATGTACAGTAGAAGTGCACATTGCAAAGCAGTATAGTGGGAGGAAGGAAAGGGAGAGTGAGGGGAAAAAGTGACAGGGAGAGGAAAGAGAAGAAAATAAGAGAGAAAGTGGCTGGTTGTGGAGATAGAGTAAGGGAGGCAGTTATAAACATATTGTGGAAGAAATTAAAGCATATTATATTTGAAGAAGTCAGTCATATACATACATATGTGTGTGTGTGTTTGTGTCTCCATGTCTTGACATTGCATGATTGTCGTAAATGAGTGTCACTGTCATACAAGCAGTGTCGTTCATTTCCAGTATATTGCAAGAACATGTCTGGCCACAAGCAAATATTATCTTGCTTGGAAAAAGGTGAGGGTTGGGGACAGGAAGAGTATCCATAATAGATAATCTGTTTCAAGAAACTTCATCTAACCATGAAAGCATGATAATCTGATGATGATGTTTATTAGAATTTGAACTTAACTGTTTTGTACTACAAATTGGAATTAAATATTTCCAGAGTTGAATTAAAATCAGAAAAGTAATGACAGTTTTAGTAAACAACATTCAAGTAAATTTATAAAAGAAATATCTGCTTTTGTACGTTACACTGCTGTTGCTCTATTTCAGTATTAAAATAACCAATGAAATTAAAGTTTAAACTTAATTTTGTATTCAGACAAGTGGAGCCATGGTAGAAACCTTTAAAATCTTCATTTGGCACTCAATAAGTAAAACTGGCATTATGTATGAGGAATTCACCTTTGTTGTATTCAGAGAGCAAAACTGACTCTCTTTTGGAACAACCCATTATGCATTCTGCACGATAGAAATTTTTTAGATTAACCTTCGATACTCAAGCTAGACAGATTTTGTACAGTTGCCAAATTTCCTCAATTTGTCATGCAATTGTAATAGTTTATTTCTTTAGCAATATATTTAGTAATGTAAATACTGTTTAAATGCACTTACTTTTTGCTGGTTTTTTTTTTTATAGTGTTGATCTTGTTTTGTTTGCTTTTTTTCTCTCTTACTTTTCACATTTCCAGTAGATGAACTGTTTCTGGTTCAAAATGAAACCTAAATAAATATAAACAAAAATAATAAAATATATAAAAATCTCCAATATAAAAAGTGAAATTTTATTTCAAAACATTAGCATAATGGATTAAAGCTAACATAAAACCTCAAAGAATTAATAGATTAAGCTGTTGTGAAGAGAGAAACTCAGCAGATTCTATGAAAATCTGAAATTGTAAAGATTAAAGATTGAACTGATATATGAGAAAGACAAAACAGTCTCGCGTGAAGGAAATCAATAAGTTTTCATGTTGGTAGATATGAAACATGATGAAGTAGAGCAAGAGAAATAATTGGTTATGGAATAAGGCAAAGCGTCAGTTTTGTGGATTTTATTTCAGAGTTTCACTGTAGAAATTACAGCGTACTTAGAAAATTGGGAATCACAGTTTCAATCTAAGGATTGCAGCAGCATTTAATAAGAACAGGTCAAATAGTTGGAAAGATTGTTCAGCTTTTGTATATTAATAATGTATTTGAATCAATCTAATTCATCTGAGTGTGTAGCCATAATGACCTGCTGCAAAGCGAAAGAATCAAACTTCAAACAAAATCAGTGGCCTTCATTGATAGAATTGGTTTGTTTTAATCTATACGGAGGATATGAAGAATATTTTGAAACTCTGAAACTAAATAATGTTATTAAGTCCTTATCTGAAAAATGAGATATGATTCTAAAAGTTTTAATCCTAGAGAAAATGGTTTTAGCAAACAGCAATGAAAAAGGAAATACATTAGACTAAATATTCGATTTAATGTAAGAAAAATAATACCATTTATTAGAATAATGGCAGCAGAATCGGCAGACTTTAAATCTTGGAATAGTGCTATTAGCTGTTTATAAACTAGTTTGTATCTGTAATACCACTGATTTGTCTATGAAATTGAATATTTGACAAGACTTTATCTTTTAATCTGAATCTTGTACTGTTTACCATTTCATTGCACAAACCAGAATCTTTTTCCTCATCGTCTCCATCAATTTCTTCACCTTTCCATCCCTACTGTCATCAGCATCAGTGTCATTGTCACCATCATCACCTTCTTCTTCTTCTTCTTCTTCTTCTTCTTCTTCTTCTTCTTCTTCTTCTTCTTCTTCTTCTTCTTCTTCTTCTTCTTCTTCTTCTTCCTTTTCTTCTTCTTCTTCTTCTTCTTCTTCTCCTCCCCTCCTCCTCCTCTCATCATCATCATTACCACCACCACCACCACCACCATCATCGTCATCATTACCACCACCACCACCACCACCATCATCATCATCATCACTGCTGCAGGGAAATGGCAGAATCCATAGCATGCCTGGTAAAATGTTTGGCTGCATTTCTTGTGACTCTTTACATTTTAAGTTCAAATTCTACCAAAGTTGACTTTCCCTTTCATCCTTTCGGCTTCCAAAAAATAAGTACCAGTTGAGTACTAGGGGTCAATGAAACCGACTTACCCACTTTCTCTGAAATTGCTGGCCTTGTTCCAAAATTTGAAATCATTATTATCATCACTTATTATTATTATTATTATTTCCTTCCTTTTTTTTTTTTTGTTTTTCACTTTCCCCACCTCAACATTGCCATTTCCAGCTTTTCTAAAATTACCATTTTATCTCAATATTCCCTATACAGACATTACTCCTATAAGGGCTGTTTTTCTTTCACTATCAGTTCCCTGCCCCTCAGGTCACTGTCTCTGCTCCCTTGGTCTAACATTCGGTCTCAATGATTGAGAATTGTCATAAACAGAAATATTTCTCTTGATTCCAATTAAATAAGGAATTAAAAAAACTTGAAATTGCTGTAGGAGTGGCTGTGTGGTAAGTAGCTTGCTTACCAACCACACGGTTCTGGGATCAGTCCCACTGCGCGGCACCTTGGCCAAGTGTCTTCTACTATAAGCCTTGTGAATGGATTTGGTAGACAGAAACCGAAAGAAGCCCGTCGTATATACGTGTGTATATGTATGTGTATGTATATGTTTGCGTGTCTGTGTTTGTCCCACCATCGCTTGACAACTGATGCTGGTGAGTTTACATCCCCGTAACTTAGCAGTTCAGCAAAAGGGACCTATAGAATAAATACTAGGCTTACAAAGAATAAGTCCTGGGGTCGATTTGCTTGATTAAAGGCAGTGCTCCAGCATGGCCACAATAAAATGACTGAAACAAATAAAAGAGTAAAAGAATACTTGAAACTATGAAATTAATTACCATCAATTAAGAAAATACACATTAAAAATATTCTGTGAAATCATTCTGAATTTGTTGAAATTATCTTCCCATTACTTTGAGAGTTGTTAACTATTACCAGAAGGTTTTGTCTTTTTGGTTTTCCATTTAGGAAAAAAAGTCGCTTATGTCCTTTATTCACTTCATAATCTCTTAATTTCTCTGAATTTACATCATTAATCTACATGGGTTATCTCCCTTAGGCTATTATGTTTATTTACATGGAAACTTCATGATTTGCTCAGAGCAAGGCTGTTTTGCTTCCTGATATATATATATATATATATATATATATATATATATATATATATATATATATATATATATATATGTATGTGTGTGTGTGTGTGTGTATATGTATCTATGTATGTCTGTATATATATGTATATATATATATATATATATGTGTGTACGCATGTATGTATATGTATATATATAGATACATATATATATATATATATATGTATATGTATGTATATGTATATGTATGTATATATATATGCATGTATGTATATATATACATGTATGTGTATATATATATATACCCGAAGGTCTCATACCGGCCCAAAGGTTTCATACTCTCAGGAAAGACTCATTGCAAGCAAGCACAGTTGGAGTCCCTGCTCAACCTCACCAATGCCCTATTCATGGAGCAAGCTGTACTCAGACCAACTAGGGTGAATAACATTTTGGATCTCTGCTTCACGAACAATATGGACATCATACATGATGTGAAAGTGACACTGACATTAGTCTCGGATCGCAACATAATAGAGCTGTCTATGTTTGGGCCAAAAGTAACCAGAGACATACAGCCTAAAGGAAGCACCCGAAATTTCTCCAATCTGAACTCCCACAAAACAGATTGGAAATCGATCCAAAAAGAGATCCTCAGAGAGGACTGGCTAAAATGTCTCTCCACACCAGACATTGCCATGATACTAGAATGCTTCATGTCTTGAAACTAGAATGTTTCATGTCTTCTGTGCTAGCCGTATGCCAGAAATATGTCCCAGAGCACAAGGCCAAAACAAATAGGAGTAAGATTCCAAGAGAGAGGAAGATCGTCTCAACCAACATCCCAAAAGTAGCGAAACGTCCTGCCTAAAAACAACACTGATGGAGATCGAAAAAAGGCTGCAACAATCCTATGTGAGGGAGAAAGCAGACAAAGAAGCCTGGGTTATAAAAAAACATTAAATCAAACCCAAAGGCCTTCTTTCATTACGTGAAAGAAACAGCCTCAGTACACTACAGGATAGGACCCCGCCTCCAAAAGGATGGCTCCCTCACAGACAGTCCAACTAAGATCAGTGAGATACTTAATGACCAGTTCAAAAGTGTCTTTACCACCCCATTGGAACACAGACAAGTGAACGAACAAGTGGACTTCTTTGCCACCTCACCTATAACCAGCGAGGACGTTAGAAAAGAATACATTGACATTAGCGAAGAAGATGTACTACTAGCCATAGATGAAGTGGACACAAACTCAACTGCTGGTCTTGATGATTTCCCAGCAATCCTCCTCAAAGTGTGTAAGTATGCCCTAGCAAAACCCCTTAAGATTCTCTTCCAGAGCTTTCTTACAAATGGCAAACTTCCAAGCAACCTGACATGGGACCACTGCTTTTTATAGTGGCCCTCTCAGATATGCTCTCCAATGCCCGGATAGCCACTCTGGCAATCTATGCAGACGATACAAAAGTCTCACAGAAAATACAGAACCCCAGTGATGTTGCACACCTGCAGCATGAGTTGGACTCAATCTACAGATGGGCTGAGGACAATAATATGCAGTTTAATGCTGAAAAATTACAGGCCCTGTGCTACCAGCATCCAAAACTGAATATTAAACTTACAGGGTACACCGGTCCTCAGGGAATTTCAATCCCAGAGCCTAAGTCTGTGAGGGACCTGGGTATCGACATGAGTGATGATACCTCTTTCCAAGTGCACATTACAAGGATGGCGACAAAGTGCAGACGACTGGCTGGGTGTATCCTAAGAACATTCAGAACTAGAGATAAGGAAATCATGATGGTCCTCTGGTGGACATTAGTCCTCAGCCACCTGTATTACTGCGCACAGCTATGGTCACCCACCAGTGTGAAATTAACAGCGGACCTTGAAGCAATCCAGAGAAGATTCACAAAGAAGATCGTCTCTTTGCAACAGCTCAGCTACTGGGAAAGGTTGAAACAGCTAAGACTCTACTCCCTGCAGAGAAGATGGGAGAGGTATGCAGTAATATATATCTGGAAGATCCTGGAAGGAATTGTGCCAAATTTTGGCATTGTAAGCTACACCAATGCTAGAACGGGACGACACTGCATAGTGCCAAAGATCCCAGCAATGCCATCACGCTTCAGGACCAGCTACTGCAACAGCCTGGGTTTCAAGGGCCCACAGCTTTTTAATATTCTCCCAAAGAGTCTGAGGAACTTGCACAAAGTAGATGTAGCGGTTTTTAAATCAAAGCTGGACCTCTTCCTGTCGAGAGTCCCAGATGAACCTACCTCACAGCAAGAGGTGCAAATGAGGGTAGCTACATCAAACTCCATTCTTCACCAAGTGCCACATATTTGAGTAGGCTCTTAGTAATAACAGTGTAGCACAAAACGGTGGTGCATCAGTATGGCTGCAGCTCTGAGCTGAAACAAAAAAAAAACAAATATACATATATATATATATACTAGCAGTATCGCCCGGCGTTGCTCGGGTTTGTAAGGGAAGTAACTATAAAGCATTTTTAGAGAGTTATAGCCAAAAAATAGAAAAAAAATGGAAAAAAAATGATGGTAAATTTTTTTGAGAGTAAAAAAGGTCGAGTTGCGTCCCCTAGACAGTCTGTGGTTTGTGTTTCTGATTCTCGACCCCATGTCGAATTTATCGATTTTTTTCAGAACTGGGGGAACTTTTCAAAATTTTCTCTGCGTTAGTTTTGAATTATGACATTGGGCTATGTGTGTGTCAAGTTTCATCAGAATCGGTTGAAAGCCGTGGTCAGGGTGAGGGTACAACCTAACAGACACACAGACACACACACAGACAAACTGCCGTTTATATAGAGATATATATATATATATATATATTGTATGTATATATATATATGTATGTATATGTCTATATGTATGCATATATATACATGTATGTGTATATATATATATATATATATATATGTAATTATAATTAAGGGTTAATTGCAACAAGTTGCTCAAAACCACATACCGAAAATATTAGAAATAGCAGCCAAAATTGATCACTATTTCCTCTACTAATAAAAAGTCACCACAAACAAACAGAATTTGTAACCTGTATATGGCAAAAAAGGAAGAAAATAACAAAATCCCAGCCTATGGATTAATTATAGACGAATCGTTTCTGGATTAGAACCGAAGGCTCATTTCCTTGTCAATGTAATATTTCCTATAAATCTAGAAATGCTAGGGGAAAAACTCACCTGCTACACCAGCACGATGTATATATACATATATATATATATATATATATATATATATATATATATATATATGTATATAACTATATGTATATATGTATGTATATATATAGAAATTCGGGGTGAGTACTTGATAATTATAAGCACCTGTGCATACCGTTTGGTGGTGTAGGTGGTGGAGTAAATTGATCAAAATAAAAACATGATGCCAAGGATTCAGTGGTACATATGTTTCGGGCCTTTATTAGACAGATTTATAACAATGCATAATGTATGTCTGTGGCCTTCTTCAGCCGCGCACAACAACTTCTGCAAGGACATGTGTTACATCAAAAATTCTTGGTTGGGGATGCAAATCCTCTCATTCGCGTACGACATAATGCGGCAACAGCATAGAATTGAAGCGTCCATCTCTTTCTTCTCTCAATAATCCTCTCATTCGCGTACGACATAATGCGGCAACAGCATAGAATTGAAGCGTCCTTCTCTTTCTTCTCTCAATGTAGAATCTACATTGAGAGAAGAAAGAGATGGACGCTTCAATTCTATGCTGTTGCCGCATTATGTCGTACGCGAATGAGAGGATTTGCATATTGAGAGAAGAAAGAGATGGACGCTTCAATTCTATGCTGTTGCCGCATTATGTCGTACGCGAATGAGAGGATTTGCATCCCCAACCAAGAATTTTTGATGTAACACATGTCCTTGCGGAAGTTGTTGTGCGCGGCTGAAGAAGGCCACAGACATACATTATGCATTGTTATAAATCTGTCTAATAAAGGCCCGAAACATATGTACCACTGAATCCTTGGCATCATGTTTTTATTTTGATCAATATGTATATATATTTGTATGTATATATGTATATATATACATGTATGTGTATATATATATATATATATATATATATATATATATATATGTATGTATGTATGTATGTATATGTATGTATGTATATGTATATATGTATATATATATACATGTATGTATATATATATATATATATATATATATGTATGTATGTATATGTATATATGTATGCATATATATACATGTTGCATCATTTCTCATGTAAATACCCAGGTCTCGCACTGATTGTGCCTCTGGGATTGCAATCCTTCCAGGTCCAGTGTATTTATTGGGTATTGCATTTAGTTTTGCATGCTGATAGCATAAAGCTTGAAACATTTCAGCATTGAACTGCATGCTATTCTTTTCAGCCCATTTGTATATTTTGTCCAGCTCACATTACAGGTGCATAGTGTCTTCAGGGTTCTGTATTACCTGTGAAACTTTTGTATCATCTGCATAACTTGTGATAGTGGCTCTCTGCGTGGCTGAGGGCATGTCTGAGAGGGCCATTATGAACACTAGGGATCCTAAAACAGTACCTTGCGGAACACCGCTCACTATTTGCATGTTAATGGAGGTGGTCCCATTGGCTACTACCACCTGACCTCTATCCTTCAGAAAGCCATTCTCCCAATTTTTCAACTATGCCAAGATCACGCAGTTTGTGACATATCATTCCATGATCGACTTTATCAAAGGCCTTTGCAAAGTCAAGATATATCACTTCCACATTTGAGTGGTTGAGCAGTTGTTTCAGCACCCAGTCATAGTGTTGTAGGAGATGAGTTAGGCAGCTTCTTCCTGGTTGGAAAACATGTTGGGTGTCAGGCAGCAAGTCATTTTCTTCAAGGAAGGCGATTAGTTTCCTTCTGACTATTCGTTCCATGACCTTGCTGATGTGTGAGGTCAGAGAGATAGGTCTGTAGTTCTTGGCCTCCACTCTGCTACCTCCTTTATGTATAGGGCATATTTTACCCTCCTTCAGTTTTCTTGGAAGTTTGCCAGTTGCAAGGAAGCTCTGAAAGAGCCACTGCAGTGGTCTTGCTAGGAGTCTCTTACATACTTTTAGAAGGATTGCTGGGAATCCATCGGGGCCAGTATCTGAGTTTGTTTTCATTTCATCTATAGCCTTTATATTGATGTAATCAATCATCGCCGCCTCTGACCCCATATCTGCAGTGGTGAAGAAGACCGTTGGATTGCTGACTTGAAAATGCCCTAGGGGTGGAGTGAAAATACCTTTGAATTGCTCATTTAGTATTTCACTTATCCACGTTGGATTTCCTCTGAGTGTGCCATCCTTTTCAAGGAGTGGCCCTATCCTACAGTGCACTGTAGCTGTTTCTTTGGCATACCTGTAGAAAGCTCTGGGGTTAGATTTTATATTGTCTATAGCCCAGGCTTCTTTGTCTGCTCTTTCTTTTTCATGGGAGAGTTGCAGACATTTTTCAATTTCCAACAGTTTTATTTTCAGGTGGGACTTTTCACTGCTTTCAATTTGTTTCTTTAGACGATTTGAAACTTTTGTACGCCGTCTCATAAGAATTTTCCTCTCTCTGGGGATTTTGTTCTTGTGTACAGTGGCTTTTCTCTCTGGAACACATTTGTAGCATATGGCTTGCATTACAGACATGAATTGTTGAAGTTTCATGTCGATGTCTGGCGAGGAGAGACATTCAGGCCAGTTTTGTTTGAGGATCTCTTTCTCAATTTGTTTCCAGTTTGCCTTATGGAAGTTCAAGCTGGAAAGATTCTGAGAGTTTCTTATAGGCTGCATGTCCATGCTTTCCTTTGGCCCGTACATGGTCAGCTCTACCATGTTGTGATCCGAGAGTAGTGTCGGTGTCACTTACACATTATGGATGAGATCCATATTATTTGTGAAGCAGAGATCCAGTATGTTACCTGCCCTGTTTGGTTGGAGTATTATTTGCTCCATGTATAGAGTGTTGATGAGGTTCAGGATGGACCTCGCCTGTCCTCGTTTGCATCGTGTCATTCCTGTGAGAGAAAGGCCCTCAGGCCATCTGACATAGGGCAGATTGTACAGCAGGTTAGCTGTTGTACAATCTTTTGTGCCATGCACAAAAAAGATTCTTGTTCAGCAGCTGCCCTTCCAATATCATGTTGATGGCTTGTAACACGCACTACATCTGCGTACCTCTGTTTTGCAGCAGGTGGTGAGTAGTCCTTTCCTTTTCCTTTTGGTAGTTGGTTTCTGCCCTGTTTCATACTTATGTGGCAGGGTCTTTGGTGTGCAAAACGGCAGCCTGCACCCGCCTCTCCATGCCAGCAGACACCTTTCAGTTAGAATTTACACATTCGTGTGTGCTGTCTCTTTCTATCCTTTTTGGTATATGTATAGTCAGGTTTGCTTCTTTCCTTGGCTGTTTCATCTTTTGGTTTTGTTTGAGTTTTAGTAAAGTATAATAGCCATCTCAGTATGGCTAACCACAAAGGGTGGGTGTTACTGAAGCTTTTAGCCCCAGGAGATCATCGAAGAAAAAAGAAGAAAATAGTGTAATTGGTGTAAAACTACTTGTTCTAAACGATTATCAAGAACATACACACACACAACTCCATAATAATAATAATAACAATAACAACAGATACTAAAGATGGTGCTATGGCCTTTTCTTTGATAATATCTTTCTTGCTTATTTAGATTCAGTTCAATGCACACTTGCCTTGAACCAACCATTTCTCTTTGTGTGTGTTCTCGATAGTCATTTAGAACAAGTAGTTTTACACTAATTACACTATTTTTTTATTTTTTTCCAGCCCGGCTTAAACACCATAGTTTAAAGGCCATTGACTGAAGATGTGAATTTTCCAAGGTCTCCCCCACCCCCCTTTCGCGAGTGTGCATTTTTCTTGTCATATTCGGTTAGAGCAAATTATTTTACACCTATTACACTATTTTATTTTTTGTTTTTATGACCTGGTCAAATGCTTTAGTTTAACCTAAATTCTCAGGTAAACGTTTCTAATAGAAGACACCAGAAGCAAAAATAAGGAATATATACGCACAGTTAAATATAGAAGGGTAAAGCATAATTTGTTACATAATCTCTATAATAAAAAGATATTGAATGGAATAATTCCTCGTTTGAACTTTTTTAATTACATGTGTGTGTGTGTGTGATAAACAATTTCATTAAAAATATCCATTTTCCCCAAAGTTATGATCATCCAAAGTCAGGGACGCAGAAATCTGTAGTTATACCAATTCAAAAATACATAAAACGTAAAAAAAAGTTCTCCAATATTCAGAGGAATTTTAAAATTTGGATTTATACCCGCTATACACAATAAACTGTCACCAAGTTATGGGCGAAAACCTCGGATCTTGTGAATTTTCCAAAGTCCTCTTCTCAACCCTCGGAAAAGATTTTCCAAAAAATTTCTTTATAATTGTAATCTATGCCAGTTGAAAGGTATTTATATAAAACTTCATTAAAACAAAATTTTCCTAAAAGTTATCAGGGGAAAACTCAGATCTTGTGAATTTTCCGAAGTCCTCCTCCACCGTTGATTTCCTTGAATTTTTTTCATATTTGTTTCCTACACATTTCTTTTTACATCCGTTGAACTATTTTTTCATTTATTTCGTGTCCGGGTATATTGTAAACATTAACCAAATTTTGAATAACAAAACTTATATATCACAAGGGGTCATCAATATTTTAGAAATTTAGAAATGATTCTGTGGGGCATGGCCAAAAATCGATTGGGAACCATTGCCTTAGACTAACCAATGCTTTGTAAATGGATTTGACAGACAGAAACTGAAAGAAGACCATCATTGTGTGTGTGTGTGTGTGTCCCATCACCACTTGACGATTGGTGTTGGTGTTTACATCTCTGTAACTTAGCAGTTCCCCAAAAGAGATCAATATAAACACCCAGCTTAAAAAATAATGCTGTGGTCAATTTGTTCAACTAAAATTCTTCAAGGTGGTGCCCCAGCATGGCCACAGTCTAATGACTAGAACAAGTAAAAGCTAAAAGATGGGAATACTGTTCATTGGTAAAAGTCATGAAGAATTTGATCAAGAAAACATTTGAACTCAAAGAAGTTAAGTTCCTAACCAAGTTTCAGTCTGTGACAGCAGCAATTTACTTCATTTTGATTCCAAGTGAAAGAAATATTCAAACATCAGATAATTTCATTTCCTCTTCCGCACTCCTGCACCAGATAGGTCTTCCATGGGGTTCAACATTGATGTTATTGAATTTTATTCAATTTTCTTCATTGTTATTGAGATAGAATGTCTTTCAAACAAAAACTGAACACCACCAATATCTTTAGAGGCAGCCAACTCCTTCCCTCATATCAGAGCGAACTATTTGGCTCTTACACTTTCACAGTCTTGCTCTCTCTCTCTCTCTCTCTCTCTCTCACACACACACACACACACACACACACACACACACACACACACACACACACACACACACATTCACTCACTGTAAATTTCAAATTTTGTTGACAGCTGTATTTAGTTTCTCAAGACTGTCCATTTAACAAATCTTCAATTCTGAAAGATGCCAAAATGAATATTCTTCCTTTTTGCTTCTAATTAGATAATTAA
>NC_043013.1:55270338-55325338 GCF_006345805.1 Octopus sinensis | reverse complement strand
ACCCCCTGTCTCTTTTTTCCTCTCTCTGTCTCCTTCCTCCACACCACCCTCTCTGTCCCTTTACTTCACTCCCTGGTACCTCTATCCTGCCCTCTCTCTCTCTCCCTCTCCATTTCATCTCTCTCTTCCTCTCCATTTTATCTCTCCGCCTTTCTTCTCCCTGCCCCCCCCTAGGGTCCACCCTCTTGTCTCACTTTTCCACCCTGTCCCTTTCTACTACACCTCTATCCCGCTCACTCTCCCCCTGCTGACCTGCCATTCTCTCACCTTTCTCTTTTTTCCCTCTTATTTTCTCTCTTTCTCTCTTCTCTCAGGAAAATCCCCTCGTCTCTCTCTCTATCCCCCCTGGCTTTTCTCCTTTCTCTTCTCCCTCTCCATATCTCTCCTTCTCTATCTCTCTCTCTGTTCCTATATTTCACTAGAAGAAAATGGCAAGAAACTGGTCTGCGAGAGAGGTGCAATTGTTCGTCCACGCTTGGAAGATCGCTGAGGACGACTCGCCGAACGACATTATTGCTGCGGCGCTGAAAAGCAACAATTTTTCGAGAACCACCGCCCAGATAGAGCGAAAGAAGAGAGAAGTTATCCGTTCGTACGCTCTAATCAGGCAACATATGGACACCCTGGACATCATCCTGGGAGGTGACGGCAGCAGGGAGGGCCAAAAAGATGAGGAAAGCATCCAGAGCCAAATGGAGAAGCCTGGAACAAAGGGAAACGATGACACATGTCCAGCTTCCAACACCACAACTGAAGACCAAAGAGGTGCGATGGCCGCAAGAAAGGAAAGGCACCCTGGAATTGATGGGAAGCAGGAGGTAAAGGGTGACAGAATCAAGGCTAATGGAAGCCCTGTCCAGAGAAAGCAGAGGGACCCCAGCAAAAACTGTAAGGGCAGGGAAAGAAACACCTGCAAATTCTACCTGAGGGGGGACTGCTGGTACGGCGTTGAAGGTGCAAACTGTCGCTTTGCACATCGGAGGCCCTACCAAAACCGCACGGACGCGAGACAGAGGTCCCTCCCTCAGGGAGAACAAAAACAAAAAGTTAAAAGAAGGGAAAAAAGCGCACTGACCACTACTGAAAGACGGTATGCAGATGTGGTGCGCGGAAACCCAACAGGTGGCCAGCTTCACCCAGATGTGAGAAGGGCGGCAGCTGAACAGCAGTCTTTTTTGTGCATGGCACAAAAAATTGTTCAGCAGCTGACCTGGCTACAAGCACAAAGCTGGAACTACCACCACATAAGGCCACCTCCAACAGATGCAGGATGGCCACCACAGACACCAACACCAACACACACACCACAAAAATATTTCTACTGAATGTAGGAGGGCTGCTGCGCGGAAACTGTAAAAAGAAAATTTCATTCCTGAGAGACCTTGTGACATGCAATCAAGCTATATGCATGGCACTCACAGAAACGCATCTTGAACCCGATATAGGTGATGCAGAAATACACATGCCGCAATATGCAGTCATACGCACAGATAGAAAAGGGAGGAGCCATGGTGGAGTTGCAATGTACATCCGAGATGACCTCACGCCCCAGGTCCTGCTGTCATATTCAAACTCAGTATGTGAAACTCAAATTGTACACATAAGACAACTGAATATCGTCATATGCACTACATATCGCCCACCAGACGCCCCAAAACACTCAGGCATGTTTGAAGACTGCCTAACAAAAATAGGAGGAGTCCTCACCAACCTTGAACAGCACAACAGTGTATTCTTCATGGGTGACTTTAACCTCCCCAATGTGGAATGGCCTGGGGGGCAGATGCTCCCAGGGATGACACACCATCAGCAGGCACAGGTGGAGTCCCTGCTCCATCTCACAAATACCTCTTTCATGGAGCAAATAGTTCTGCAACCAACAAGGGCAGATAATATACTGGATCTCTGCTTTACAAACAATATGGATATTATCCATAATGTTAATGTGATGCCGACAATGATCTCGGATCACAACATAATAGAGCTGTCTATGTATGGAACAAAAGCCCCCGCAGACACACAGCCTATACGAAGCACCCACCATCTCTCCAACTTAAACTTTCATAAAGCCAACTGGAAGTCGATTGAGAAAGAGATCCTCAAACAGGATTGGCCTGAATGTCTCTCCACACCGGACATAAACATGAAACACAAACACTTCATGTCCATAATACAAGCCATATGTGACAAATATGTCCCAATGTGCAGGGCCAGCACACACAAGAACAAAAACAGGATCCCTAGAGAAAGGAGGATTCTTATGAGACGACGGACAAGGATTGCAAACCGCCTGAGCAAGCACACCAAAAGTGGTGAGAAGTCTCGGCTCGAAAGAATGCTAATGGAAACTGAGAAAAGTCTACATCAGTCCCATGAAAAGGAGAGAGCAGATAAAGAAGCTTGGGTAATAGAAAATATAAAATCAAACCCTAAAGCTTTCTTTAAGTTTGCCAAAGAGACAGCCACAGTGCACCAGAGAATAGGACCTCTCTTCCAAAAAGATGGCTCTCTCACAGGAAATCCCACGAGGATAAGTGAAATACTGAATGAACAGTTCCAAAGTGTGTTCACTACACCTCTAGGACACAGGCAAGTAAACAACCCAGAAGAATTCTTTGCCACTTTACCAGCGACCAAAGAGACAAAAATTGAGTACATCAACATTGAAGAAGATGATATCACACTAGCCATTGATGAGATTGACACAAACTCAGCTGCTGGACCTGATGGATTCCAGCGATCCTTCTCAAATCGTGCAAACGAGCCCTTGCAAAACCGCTACAGCTTCTTTTTCAGAGCTTTCTTGCAAGTGGTAAGCTCCCAGTCAAACTGAAAGAGGGGGTAATATGCCCTATCCATAAGGGAGGTAGCAGAGCAGATGCTAAAAATTATAGGCCTATCTCTCTGACCTCACACATCAGCAAAGTCATGGAACGAATAGTCCGTAAGAAACTAATCATGTTCCTTGAAGAAAATGACTTACTGTCTGACACCCAGCATGGATTTCGACCAGGTAGAGGCTGCCTAACACAGCTCCTGCAACACTATGACTGGGTGTTGAAACAGCTACTAAATGGCTCAAATGTGGATGTAATATATCTTGACTTTGCAAAAGCCTCTGATAAAGTCGACCATGGTATGATCTGTCACAAACTGCGTGGTCTCGGCATAGGCGGGAAACTTGGAGAGTGGCTGCACAACTTCCTAAAAGACAGAAAACAGGCAGTTGTGAGCAATGGAGCCACCTCCAGGGAAACGCAAATAACAAGCGGTGTCCCACAGGGCACTGTCTTGGGGCCACTGATGTTCATTGTGGCCCTTTCAGACATGCCTTCAGTTGCTACGATGACCACCCTTGCTAGCTATGCAGATGACGCAAAAGTCTCCCACGCAATACAAAACCCTGAAAATATTGCGCATCTGCAACATGAGCTGGACACAATATACAGGTGGGCTGAGGACAACAACATGCAGTTTAATGCAGGTAAGTTCCAGGCCCTGCGCTACTGGCACACAAAGGTAAATGACGTGAAGACTGGATACACTGGCCCAGGAAGAATTGCAATCCCTGAGTCAAAATCAGTGCGTGACCTGGGCATTGACATGAGCAATGATGCATCTTTCCAAATGCATATTGCTAATCTGGTGATAAATGCAGACGGCTAGCTGGATGGATTCTCCGAACTTTCAGAACAAGAGAGAAGGAGACACTGATGGTCCTATGGAAAACATTTGTCCTCAGCCGCTTGGACTACTGCTCCCAACTTTGGTCACCACACAATATAAAACAAACAGCAGAACTCGAAGCAACTCAGAGAAGCTACACAAAGAAAATCGTCTCAATGCAAAATGTCAGCTACTGGGAAAGACTGAAGGTATTAAACCTCTTCTCCCTGGAGCGGAGGCGGGAGAGATATGCAGTGATATACATCTGGAAAATCCTGGAGGGTCTTGTCCCAAACTTTGGCATTCAAAGTTACTCCAACCGCAGAACGGGGCGCCGCTGCGTGGTGCCAAGGATTCCAACATCACCATCAAAATACAGGTCCAGATACTGCAACAGCTTGGGTTTCAGAGGACCACAGCTCTTTAACATCCTCCCTAAATGCCTGAGAGACTTACATGGTGCGGATGTGGGTTTCTTTAAAACTAAACTGGATCTCTTCTTGTTGGGAGTCCCAGATGAACCTACCTCACGACAGGAGACACGGATGCGGGCAGCAGCATCGAACTCCCTTGTTGATCAAGTGCCACGTATCAGAGGTGGATTCACAAACTAGTGTAGCTCATTCAGCGGTGGTGCCCCAGCATGGCCGCGGCCTTCGGGCTAAAACATTTTTAAGGATTTAAGGATTTTATATATATATATATATATTTATATATATATATATATTTATATATATATATACATATTTATATATATATATATATATTTATATAAATATATTTATATATATATAAATATATTTATATTTATATAAATATATTTATATATATATATATAAATATATTTATATTTATATAAATATATATATATATATATATATATATATATATATATATAAATATATTTATATATATATATATATATATATATATATATATATATATATATATATATATATATATATATATATATATATATATATATATATATCATCATCATCATTTAACGTCCGCTTTCCATGCTAGCATGGGTTGGACGGTTCAACTGGGGTCTGGGGAGCCCGAAAGCTGCACCAGTCCAGTCAGATCTGGCAGTGTTTCTACAGCTGGATGCCCTTCCTAACGCCAACCACTCCGAGAGTGTAGTGGGTGATTTTATGTGCCACCGACACAGGTGCCAGACGAGGCTGACAAACGGCCACGCTCGGATGGTGTTTTTTATGTGCCACCGACACAGGTGCCAGACGAGGCTGGCAGACGGCCACGCTCGGATGGTGTTTTTTATGTGCCACCGACACAGGTGCCAGACGAGGCTGGCAGACGGCCACGCTCGGATGGTGTTTTTATGTGCCACCGACACAGGTGCCAGACGAGGCTGGCAGACGGCCACGCTCGGATGGTGTTTTTATGTGCCACCGACACAGGTGCCAGATGAGGCTGGCAAACGGCCACGATCGGATGGTGCTTGTTACGTGCCCACAGTACGGAGGCCAGTCGATGCGGTACTGGCTACGGCCACGTTCGGATGGTTTTCTTATGTGCCACGTGCCACCGGCACTGGTACCACAAAGATACAAATTCCATTGATGTTCATCTATTTTGATTTGTTTTGATTTGATTTGATTTTCACTTGCCTCAACAGGTCTTCACAAGTGTCACAAGAAGGAAGGTATGCACAGGTGGACTGACTACGTCCCAGGTAGGGGCCATGGGTAATGGCCTGACTAGTCTTGCCGGGTCTTCGGATGGTGTTTTTATGTGCCACCGACACAGGTGCTAGATGAGGCCGGCGAACGGCCACGATCGGATGGTGTTTGTCATGTGCCCACCGCACTGACTACGGCACTGATGGATTTCTTGTGTGCCACAGGCACTGGTACCACAAGATACAAATTCCATTGATGTTCATCTATTTTGTCTATTTTGATTTGATTTGATTTGATTTTGATTTTCACTTGCCTCAACCGGTCTTCACAAGTGTCACAAGAAGGAAGGAAGGTATGCACAGGTGGACTGACTAGTCTTGCCGGGTCTTTGGAAGGTGTTTTTATGTGCCACCGACACAGGTGCCAGATGAGGCTGGCGAACGGCCATGATCGGATGGTGTTTGTTACGTGCCCACAGCACGGAGGCCGGTCGATGCGGAACTGGCTACGGCCACGTTCGGATGGTTCTCATGTGTGCCACCGGCACTGGTACCACAAAGTGTGTGCCACCGGCACTGGTACCACAAAGATACAGATTCCATTGATGTTCATCTATTTTGATTTGTTTTGATTTGATTTGATTTTCACTTGCCTCAACAGGTCTTCACAAGTGTCACAAGAAGGAAGGTATGCGCAGGTGGACTGACTACGTCCCAGGTAGGGGCCATGGGTTATGGCCTGACTAGTCTTGCCGGGTCTTCGGATGGTGTTTTTATGTGCCACCGACACAGGTGCTAGATGAGGCTGGCGAACGGCCACGATCGGATGGCCAGTGATGCGGTACTGACTACGGCCACGTTCGGATGGATTCTTGTGTGCCACCGGCACTGGTACCACAAGCGGTACTGACTACGGCCACGTTCGGATGGATTCTTGTGTGCCACCGGCACTGGTACCACAAGCGGTACTGACTACGGCCACGTTCGGATGGATTCTTGTGTGCCACTGGCACTGGTACCACAAGGATACAAATATATATTTATATCATCATCATCATCATCATCATTTAGCGTCCGTTTTCCATGCTAGCATGGGTTGGACGGTTCAACTGGGGTCTGGGGAGCCCGAAGGCTGCAACAGGCCAGTCAGATCTGGCAGTGTTTCTACAGCTGGATGCCCTTCCTAACGCCAACCACTCCGAGAGTGTAGTGGGTGATTTTATGTGCCACCGACACAGGTGCCAGACGAGGCTGGCGAACGGCCACGCTCGGATGGTGTTTTTATGTGCCACCGACACAGGTGCCAGACGAGGCTGGCAGACGGCCACGCTCGGAAGGTGTTTTTATGTGCCACCGACACAGGTGCCAGATGAGGCTGGCGGACGGCCACGATCGGATGGTGTTTGTTACGTCTCCAAAGCACGGAGGCCAGTCTATGCGGTACTGGCTACAGCCACGTTCGGATGATTTTCTTGTGTGCCACCGGCACTGGTACCACAAAGATACAAATTCCATTGATGTTCATCTATTTTGATTTGTTTTGATTTGATTTGATTTTCACTTGCCTCAACAGGTCTTCACAGGTCTTCACAAGTGTCACAGGAAGGAAGGAAGGTATGCACAGGTGGACTGACTACGTCCCAAGTAGGGGCCACGGGTTATGGCCTGACTAGTCTTGCCGGGTCTTCGGTTGGTGTTTTTATGTGCCACCGACACAGGTGCCAGATGAGGCTGGCGAACGGCCACGATCGGATGGTGTTTGTTATGTGCCCACGTCACAGAGGCCAGTCGATGCGGTACTGGCTACGGCCACGTTCGGATGGTTTTCTTGTGTGCCAACGGTACTGGTACCACAAAGATACAAATTCCATTGATGTTCATCTATTTTGATTTGGTTTGATTTGATTTTGATTTTCACTTGCCTCAACAGGTCTTCACAAGTATCACACACTTGCCTCAACAGGTCTTCACAAGTGTCATAAGTAGGTGTCACACACTTGCCTCAACAGGTCTTCACAAGTGTCATAAGTAGGAAGGTATGCACAGGTGGACTGACTACGTCGCCGGGTCTTCGGATGGTGTTTTTATGTGCCACCGACACAGGTGCCAGATGAGGCTGGCGAACGGCCACGATCAGATGGTGTTTGTTGTGCCCACAGCACGGAGGCCAGTCGATGCGGTACTGGCTACGGCCACGTTCGGATGGTTTTCTTGTGTGCCACCGGTACTGGAACCACAAAGATACAAATTCCATTGATGTTCATCTATTTTGATTTGGTTTGATTTGATTTTGATTTTCACTTGCCTCAACAGGTCTTCACAAGTGTCACACACTTGCCTCAACAGGTCTATATATATATATATATATATATATATATTTATATATATATATATTTATATATATATATATATATATATATTTATATATATATATAATTATATATATATATATATATATATATATATATATATATATATATATATATATATATATATATATATATATATATATATATATATATATATATATATATATATATATATTTATATATATATTTATATATATACTTATATATATATATAAATATATATATTGATTGATTGATTGATTGATTGATTCTAGTTTCAGCTTATGAGCTGTGGCCATGCTGGGGCACCGCCATTTGGTGTTGCTACTTGGTTTCACTTCATGGAGGCTTTCTAGCAACTGCTATTTGGTGCATGAGAGAGTTCGATGCAGCTGCCCTCATCTGGCATTTGCGTAACTCTCGATGCCAAAGTTCAGGACACTTCCCTCCAGGATCTTCCAGATGTATATTATGGCATATCTTTCCCGCCTACGCTCCAGGGAATATAATTTTAATCTCTTGAGTCTTTCCCAGTAGCTTACATTCTGCATAGAGGCTATCTTCTTTGTGTAGCTTCGTTGGATCGCCTCAAGTTCTGTGATCAACTTGACACTGGATGGTGACCATAGCTGAGAGCAATAGTCAAAGTGGCTTAGGACAAGTGTCTTCCAGAGGACCATCATGGTTTCTTGTTCTCTTGTTCTAAAGGTTCTAAGAATCCATCCAGCCAGCCGTCTACATTTCATTGTCAGTTTAGCAACATGTACATGAAAGGTCGCATCATCACTCATGTGAATACCCAGGTCACGCACTGATTGTGCCTCTGGGATTGCAATCCCTCCGGGTCCAGTGTATTCATTGGGTATTGCATTCAGTTTTGCATGCTGATAGTATAAAGCTTGAAACTTTCCAGCATTGAACTGCATGCTATTCTTTTCAGCCCACTTGTATATTTCGTCCAGCTCACATTGCAGGTGTTTAGTGTCCTCAGGGTTCTGTATTGCCTGTGAAACTTTTGTATCATCTGCATAACTTGTGATCGTGGCTCTCTGCGTGGTTGAGGGCATGTCTGAGAGGGCCATTATGAACAGTAGTGGTCCCAGAACAGTGCCCTGTGGAACACCGCTCACTATTTGTGTGTTAATGGAGGTGGCCCCATTGGCTACTACCACCTGACTTCTATCCTTCAGAAAGTCATGAAGCCATTCTCCCAGTTTTCCAACTATGTTGAGATCACGCAGTTTGTGACATATCATTCCATGATCGACTTTATCAAAGGCCTTTGCAAAGTCGAGATATATCACTTCCACATTTGAGTGGTTGAGCAGCCGTTTCAGCACCCAGTCATAGTGTTGTAGGAGCTGAGTTAAACAGCTTCTCCCTGGTCGGAAACCATGTTGGGTGTCGGGCAGCAAGTCATTCTCTTCAAGGAAGGTGATCAGCTTCCTTCTGACTATTCGTTCCATGACCTTGCTGATGTGTGAGGTCAGAGAGATAGGTCTATAGTTCTTGGCTTCCGCTCTGCTACCTCCTTTATGAATGGGGCATATTTTACCTTCCTTCAGTTTTCCTGGAAGTTTGCCAGCTGCAAGGAAGCTCTAGAAGAGGAACTGCAGTGGTCTTGCTAGGACTCTCTTACATGCTTTTAGGAGGATTGCCGGGAATCCATCGGGGCCAGTAGCTGAGTCTGTTTTCATTTCATCTATAGCCTTGGTTACATCGTCTTCCTTTATATCGATGTAATCTATCGTCACCGCCTCTGATTTTATATCTGCAGTGGTATAAATATATATAAATATATATATATATATATAAATATATATATATATATATATAAATATATATATATATATATAAATATATATATATATATAAATATATATATAAATATATATATATATATATATATAAATATATATATATATATATATATATATAAAATATATATTATATATATATATAAATATATATATATATATATATATATATATATATATATATTAATATATATATATATATATATATATATATATATATATATATATGCATTGGCTCAAATATATATGCATTGGCTCAACCAACTAGAAATAGCAAATCTCTCTCAAACTCTTCCTGCTACCTTCAAAAACAGAAAAAACAAAAAGCCTAAATCAGAAACCATTATTTGATTGACTAATTTGCGTCAAAACAGACAGGAGACAATCACTAAATTTCAATTAAAACTAATTAAATATGGAATGCAGTGGCAGGTGTGTGTCATCCTTAGCACTGTGAGATGACAACTTTGTTCCTATTTCAGGCTAATCAGATCTCATCAGTGAGACATAGCCGATTGTTTACTGCAAAATTGTAAGAATTATTAAATATGATATTGGTGCTTGACTGCAACATGTCTGTTAAAGATTCTCTTCTCATAGCATCTCCTAGTTTATTAAATCTAATTAGTTACTATTTCAGAGTTGTCTCCACTTATATTTTTGGTTGGAGCTATATAGTTAGATAAGGATTCATTCTCACATCTAAAATTTAATCAATTGAAATTACTTGGGTTACTATTCCAAGTCTGATAATAATGCTTGCTTGACTATTAAGATTTCTTGCAGCAGGTGTACTTGGATATTTTATTCTGGTCCTTCTTAAAAGTATAGTCTGTGCTAGAATAAAAGACAACTGATTCCAACTGGAACTCTGCTGATGGCAGACAGTCTCAAGTATGGCCTGAAAACTAAACAAGTCCGAATTAGATGTTGACTTTAATTAGTATGTTAACGTTTTAAAATATAGCTTCTTATCAATGGTCGAGAGACAGAAATTTTAGGAAAGTAATATTATTTTGACTCAGCTGTTTGTAAAAGATGAGATTGGTTTATGTAGATTAAAAGAGACCATAGAAATACCTCATTAATTTGGAATTTGGTGCTTACTGTAGAATTTATCAAGCTGTATGGACATGAGCAATAGTATTCAAATAAACTAGAGACAGACGAGTGATATGCTAAACTGATAGCTGCCAAAATTCCATGAAACACAATTACAACAAGAGAGAAATCTTTCTTGGTGGAAAAGAAAAGTCAAAGATGGAAGATGAAGAGAACCATTTATCGTTGTTTCTATCATTAGACTGTGGCAATGCTGGGGCCATGCTGGAGCACCATCTTGAAGAATTTTTAGCTGAACGAGTCAACCCCAGGACCTGATTTTCTTTTTAGACTGGTACTCATTCTATTTTTACCATTTTTATTTATTTTATTAGTCTCTTTTGCTGAAATGCTAAGTTATGGGGATGTAAACACACCAACACAAGTTATCAAGCAGTGATGGAGGGGGACAAACTCACACACACACACACATAGATATACACATATATACTAGACTACCCATGACCTTTTGGATCACTGGGAAACTCTGAGTTTCCCAGCAATGGAGTTTTGTTTCATGGGTGTTTTTTTTTTCCAGTTTATTTTGCATGCTTTCAATCAATGTGACATCAAAATCATGCATAAAGGATTCTTTTCCCCAGAAAAGGAAATATTTGGCTGCCATTTCTGCTACCATATAACAGGTATTTTGGGTCCTTTAAACAGAACTATGGCACTGAACTCACTGGTGTTGGAGGGCCTCAGAGAACATAGTGCATTGTCACTTTCACTTCACTGAATAAAAAGAAATAAAATAAGATCACTGAACCCTTTTCACCCCAACCCACCTAAAACCAGTGTCAAATCTATTATAAAAACACTGTTTCAAAATGATCTTAATTAAAAGTTTACATAAAAATTTCATGACAAATTATGTTCCCAAACCAGTTAATTAATGACAAAAGTTATTCTTTATTATTTTCAAAATTCATTGAAACAAAGATTATATTTCAACAGAAATACGGTAAGAAAAGGGTCTGGACTTGCTTTATTTATTTTATCAAACCCAGGAAAGATAGAAGACAAAGTCAATTTTAGTGGAGAATAAATTCAGAATGTAAAAAGGTTGTAACTAAATAATACTGCAAGACATTCTGTCCAACACTTTACCATTTCTGCCATGCAATCAATTGTTTGCCAAAATGTTTAACATTACAGACAGACTAATTAACACTTGTACTACTCTAAAAATCAAAGGAACTGGTATGTATAATTTGAAGCTAAAGATCATTTGATGTATTATATATATGCTATTATTTGGTTCATGGAATCAATTGGTGTTGAGAGGCTAATGAAGGATAACAGAGAATGTTCAATAGACTTCTAAACTATTTTCTGAATATCTTTCTTCATTGACAAGACAAACGATGTTCTTTTTATTAAAAATGTAAATTTGGACAATATGTATGATGCTTGATGAGAGAAACATGAGCCATAAAAATGGAGGCTACAAAAGCTGAGAAGAAATAAGCTGTAAATGATTTACCTGATGTAGCTTGTAAATTTGAATGAAATAATGATTCAGACAATTAAAGGAATTGGCTGGAAACTGGAGATGTTGTTTTTATGAGAAAAGACATACCGTGGAGAATATGCAATAAATATTTTTGTGAAGTGAAATGAGTAACATGGCCACCATAGAAAAATGTAATTTTTATGATCAAAAAGGTAAAAAAATATTAACCACAGATGATGAATAGGTGTATAGATAAAAGTTGTCTGACATGTTTGTGTTACTTTACAGCATAAAGGCACATGGCTTAGTGGTTAGGGCAATCAGTTCATGATTGTAAGGTAGTGAGTTCGATTCCCAGTGGCATGATGTGTCTTTGAGCAAGACACTTAGTGTCATGTTGCTCCAGTCCACTCGGCTGGCAGAAATCAGTTGGACAGGTAATTAAAGGGGCCGACCTTGTCACATTCTGTGTCAGACTGAATCTCTCTGAGAACTGCATTAAGGGTACATGTGTCTGTGAAGGCAGTAAGTTGGCAGAACCATTAGCATGCCGGGTGAAATGCTTTGTGGTATTTCGTCTGTCGTTACGTTCTGAGTTCAAATTCCGCCGAGGTCGACTTTGCCTTTCATCCTTTCGGGGTCGATTAAATAAGTACCAGTTACGCACTGGGGTCGATATAATCGACTTAATCCGTTTGTCTGTCCTTGTTTGTCTTCTCTGTGTTTAGCCCCTTTTGGGTAGTAAAGAAATAGGAACATGTGTCTGGGAAATGCTCAGCCACTTGCATGTTAATATCATGAGCAGGCTATTCCATTGATCAGATCAACTGGAACCCCCATCATCAAAGCCAATGGAGTTCCAGTCATGAATAAATAATTTCCTGTATTTCATAAAGAAAAGGCACAACTGAGTGGTTTTGAGAAAGGACCACTGGGTTTTGAGTTCAGTCTCACTGTATGACAACCTGTGCAACTATCTTCTATTATAGCTGTAAGCTGACTAAAGTCTAATGAGTAGATTTGGTAGACAGAAACTGAAAGAAGTCCATCATATATATGTTTGTGTGTGCGTGAGTGAGTGTGTGTGTGAGTGAGTGTGTGTGTGTGTCCTTATCTTGATATTGTGCAATAGATACCAATGAGCATCACTGCCGTACAAGCGGTGTCCTTCATTTCCAATCTTCTATGAAGACACACCCAGCCAGGGTGAGGGTTAGAGCCAGGAAGAGCATACAGCCATAGAAAATCTGCCTTAACAAATTCCATCTAACCCATGCAAACATGGAAAAGAGAACATTAAAACAATGATGAATATATATTTCAGAGATAAATCTGATAGTTCTCAACATGAAGTCACAGTCAGAGCTGTGTGGTTCAAATATCCATTTGCAATATCTGGTTTCATGTTCAATCCTTGAGAAAGTTACTTTTACTGAAACCTCAAGCTGTCCAATAATTTATCAGTAGAAATTGGAGGCTGGAAACTATTTTGAAGCTTGTTGTATGTGTGTATGTGTGGAACAGAGGTCCCAGGACTGAACATTTCACACTTTCCACCCACACTCTACCCTAAGAAATCAAATTACAATTCCACTTCTAATTGCATCTTTCTCTTCCTCATATTTCCTCTTCATACATTATGATTGTTTTCCAATCCCCTTTCTTGCCCTCACTGCTGTCCATTCCCACACCCTCACACCCACGTCTTATTTTTCTAACCAGGTTCTACACTCATATTCTTGTTACTCATGAGTATACCCTAGCACAACACACCATCTCTCTTCTGCTCTCACTCTCTCTCCTTCTCTTATTTTTTCCTCTGACTTGGTGACCAAATGTCACCTTTACATCAGCACACTTGTTTCTGGCCTCTTTCTATACCTCTTCCCCCCTCTCTCTCTCACACGCACACACAAACACACACAGGTAACCATGTACCTCCTTTATAGCAAGACACCTGTTTCTGCCTATCTATTTCTCTGTTACACTCTAACCTTTCATCATCTGATACTGAATCACCTCTTCTAATGCCTCCTCTGTTGTGGCAAGACACCTGCTTCTGTCTCTTTCTCATCCTCTGATACAAGTTCCCCTCCTCAAATGTCACTGGCCCTCTCATAATTCCTTGTCTTGTGAGTGATTTGGTTACCCTGCCAGTGCTGGTGCCAAGTTAAAAGCATTCAGTCCACACTGTAATGTGATTGGTGTTAGAAAGAGCATCCAGCCCTAAAATCACTACCAAAACAGACACAGTTGCCTAGGGTAATATTTCTATCTGGCCGGCTCCTATCAACCACCCTACCCATGCATGCGTGGAAGATGGATGTTAAATGATGATGATGATGATGATGGTCTCCAAATGTTTGTTTTGTTGTCATTTCTTGAAACTGCAAAAAATGTCTGAGTTAAGTCAGAAAAAAATTAAGCCAAAAGCTCAATTTTAAGAAATTTTATGGCATTTTGAAGTTGGGACTTGGGCACAAATAAATGGTAAGTGAACTGTGTCAAAATTTTAGCAGTAAAAATTACCAGAATTTTAAACAATGGCTTGAAAATATAACATTTTCCACTTGTAACAGTGCCCTTGTAAGAGAAAAATATCAAGGTTAATTGATATTTAGCAATTCCTGTTGCAATTTTCAATACAAACATGTGTCAGACTTTTTAAAGAATTATCAAAATCAAGTTAGTATTTATTCTTTACTGTTCTGTAGCTTCAGTAAATAATCTGGTAATTTTCATTGAAGTATATTTTCTTAATTTCATACACCTACAAGAATGCAATGAAAAGATAACTTGTGTCTCTGGAATAAAATTAAGTGATTTTCTTCATGTTATTGTTACATCTTACTTAGATTTTATTATTTTTTATTGTTATTCAGCAGCATTCATATCTAATTTCTCAGCAGACCTTAGCATATTCAAATGACTATTGATAGGCTTGACGCAAATTGCCTGTTACAGTGACATTCTTTGTTCAATAAACATTGCTGAGAAGAAGCTGTGAGACAATCCACTGTATTTTATGTCCTGTGAGCAATGAACATTATAAAGACACATGTTATTAGTTTTAGACGATAGTTCACAACACAGAATCTAAACTAAAAGTGATTACTTTCAGTCAGTTAGGCCTCAAAGGTAGAATTAATTTTGTAATTGAAATTACCTGGTCTGGAATTTATCATTGTCTGTATTCATTATATTTAAATAATTACAGACTTATGACTAGAATCCACTATTTAACGAAGTTGATTACAAATTTACAAGACTTAATCACAAACTAAATTTTACTACAATCAACCTTCATTCTTTTCCTTCTAAACCTCTACCGATAAAGAACACAGATCTCATACCCCTTTTGAATACATAATTCTTTGTTTGAGTTAAAGCACTCATACTCTACCTTTAAGTCAAAGAGAGGAATTTTTATCATTTCATTCAAATTCTCTGCAGCCTTCAGTAGTTGAATAATTTGAATGACCAACTGTAAGCTTCACTAGTATAATCTATCACAAACTTCATTAAAAATCTTTCTATTTGCTCTGCTCCACTACCAGTTCTACCAGCCTCCTGCGAGCCAATATCCATAAACATTCAAGAGGACATTTCACAAGAATATATAGGCATTGAATAAATACCTAAATTCCAATTCTTTGAAATCAGTTCACTGTATATTTTTATCATTCTACATTATGGAAAAATACTTTCAAATTCAGATTTTTGTAATCAAAACTCATGGCATAGAATTAATGTTATTCTCCCATTTGTATTATTGGATATATTCCAGAAGACTCTAAAATATTCTAGTACCAAAAATACTGATCAGGTTTTGTAAAGTGTGACTTTACTGCAAAAGAAAGAATCACCTTATTAACCGGATGTGAATTTGAACCCTTATCCCAAGTGCAACAATTTAACAAACAGTCCACTTGCAGTCTTTCTTTCAAGTTATAAAAGTTTCAAATCAATTAACTCCAAAGAATCACTTTACAAGCTCAAAGACCATGTCCTCACTTACCGTCAAATATGCGTCCTTTTTAAGCTTGTCTCCACCAGCTTTAGTAAATCTTTCTTAAGTAAAATTCTGATAATTCTCTGAGTAGAATTCCTTCTGCTAAAGTTAACATCTCTTCTCAATTTGTACCTAATAATCAATGACACCTGACAAATCTCATCGAGTATTTTTTTTATTATTTAACCTCCTTATACTACCTTTTAAATTCTTTTGACACAAGACAATTTTATTTTATTTCACAAATACAATGCACTAAAATGATGTGATTTTCAATTCACTTCAGTCAATCTTCTTATTTCTCTTCTTATGAACTCTTTTGACTTACACGTGCACACACGCATACATGCATTCCCCTATCTGTCTGTCTCTCCCTCTCTCTCCCCCTATATGTATATATATTTATATATTTATACACACACACACACATTTATATATAAATAGATATATGTGTGTGTGTATATATATAAATGTGACTGTGTGTGTACCGTTGGCGATTTTCTTCTTCCTTCTTCCCTTCCTTGGATCTTTCCTTTTTCTATGTTTCTGACGAAGAGCTCCGCTCGAAGCATTAAATCCTCCTTCTTTCTTTCCTTTCCTGAGCGTCCAATAACACTATACTTGATCCACGTCCTCACATTGTTGTGTTTTCATGTTTGGATTAACTATATATATATATATATATATATACCTATTCTAGAGTAATGCGCATCATATGATGGGTAACTTTAGAAGTATGCATTCGTGATCAGGGTAATATCAGGAAATGTGGAATGCATATAATAATTATAATTTCATTAAAATTTGTTCATGGTTATATAGAATGATGCAGTGAATTCTATATGTCAAAAGAAAAATATTAAATAAAACAAATTTTTTATTTGTATGATTCCTTCTATAACTACTCTGTTATTTACACCCTCTCCTTCTCTCTTAGTGTATGTTTCTTTCTTTCTCTCTATTTGGGTGTGTGTGTGTGTGTTTGTAGGCTTCTTTTACTCATTGCCTGCCACCAAGCTTAGTATGTACATTCATCCTACACCGCTTAACTGTATGTATATTCTCTTATACTCTTTGTTCCCTTTTATCTATATGATTAAAATATGAGTATAGAAATCAATCTACCAGCCAGCCAGCCTCTATATTGGTTATTTTATATATACATACAAATATGCATGTGTGTATAGATATAGGTATCATATATATACATACATACATATATATATACACACATATATATATCAAAATAAGCAACAAGGATATTCAGAGGAATGCAGTACGATCGTTTCAAGCGACTACATTTAATTGAACAATGCAACCATTACATCAATTTAAATGCAGAGCAATCCTCAGCTGCATAAATTCATAGAATTAAATTAAATTAAAACAGATGGACACCTTAGTATAATTTTGCCTAAAATCTCCAAGAAGGTAAGGAGATAGATGAAAATCATGCTGCCTCCACTTCAGCTTATATACACTCATATATATCAATTATAATCAAGGATAAAATCTTGTTAGGATTTTATCTAGTAGGTAGCATGTAAAACCAATTTAGGTAACAATTAATACAAAGTATTTAATTTTATAAATATAATTATGATAAAGGCAAGTTTTGAGTAATGCCACATGCTAGAAGAAGATGCCAAATTCGTATGGTATGTATAAATGTTTATAATCATGTACTTTCAGTTATGTCATACTGAGGACAGTAAAGTAGTATTACATCACTAGACCAGTTTCCCACCAGGTGGCATACCAGTCAGAGAGATTTTGATTCTTACTTTATTGCTTGTGTATTGAATAGAAGGCTCTTAATTTGCAGTCTGGTTCAAAAGTACAACGTAGCCCTTCGGGAACTTTTAGTAGAGTCCACTCTGTCAAAAGCATTTGGCCCAGGTATCAAGATAGCTTCTTTGTCTTTCACTAGCCTAAAGAGTCATTTAAAAGATCAAGGGCTTGTCTTCTCTCCTCACATTAAATACAACAATAAAGATAACAGTATTTGAAAGATGATTTCATAAACTTTCTTCTGTATCCAGCCAATAGCGATATTTTTGGAAATTAAAGAGTCGTTGCTCATCTTTTGTAATAATTATTTGATAAAGACTGTTTGAAACTGAATTTTTATTTTTAATTACATTCCAGTTGATAGTAATTATAATTACACAATTTGATTTAATGTCTTCTTGTAGGATTCCTTCAGAGTTTTGCTGCGAGTATCATGTTTGATGTCAAGACTTGATATTCTTGTATTCTTTTCTTAATATTTCAATGATGTCACTAATTGAAAAAAGACTTCTTTTAGATCAATGGGACATTTGTGTTTGCTCATCCTGCTAAAAGCAGTAGCTGAAATCGCCCTCGTAGTTCAATACTTGAAAAACAAAAAACTGGTTGATCATAACTGTTACTCCTTTGGTCGTAGCTCTGCTGAAACACACTGGTTCAGGGCTAAATAAAAACAACAACATTAGTTGTTTTGCATTTTATGAGAAGCAGTTTATTTTTCATTTTCAATTAATGTAAATATTGTTTCAATATTCCAAACAACAAAGGAATTATGATAGTTGTTTTTATTCCGGATAAACCTCAAAATTACGTAGCATTTCATTCAAAATGTGCTGCAATTAAAATTAAACAGATTTTTAGTCCAGATACACATTAGTTAAAATTAATTAGATTTTAATTGCGGATGCACTTCAGTTGTAATTAAATAAATTTTAATCCCAGATATATATTTGAATTAAACTTTTTCATATGTTGAAACCACAATTAAGACAAAGTTAATAGTAAATAGGTATCATGAATGTGCACAGGTCACAGTTACAAAAAGTAGATGCAGAGTACAACTAACAAATGTGATGCTAATTTGAAGTGCTGAGTTCAAATTCTAGAGTAGAGTAGAATCTACCAAAGACTAGTGTCTCTTTACATTCTGTGGTTAAAGTATGTCTCAACTGTTTAATGGAGTTTTGTTTTCAAATGATATCTTATTTTGTGAAAGCTAAATGCACCCTATAGCCTGCTTTATTGTAAACCATTATATAGTACATAACTTTTGAAAATATCTATTTATCTATATTTTCCCAGCAACAACAACTTGTATTAAGGAAGACAATTTTATTTTCTGACTAATGTTGTCCAAAGACTTCTTTTCCTCACTTTCTCCATCCTCAGATTGAAGTCATCTTTCAAAGAAATCTAATTGTTTAAAGTTTCTAAAGAATATAACAGAAGACGCTTGGAGGTTAGAGTCCTTACCATTGGTTTCCATAATAAACAGATGAAACACATATAAATATTTTCCAGACAAATAGGAAATAGCTTCATCCGTTATTGAGAAGACTAGAAAAATTCTTTATGTATTTACTAAACTCACTATGTCTAAGAATATAAGACAGAGGAGATTTTATGAATCCTACCTGAAAAGTTATTTTAGCTGGGAGCGATTTCTAATTTTTGTCACCCCCACCTAAAAAAACAAAAAAATAAATAAATTCACGAAGTGTGTCTTCTACAAAACAGTACATCATATCTATCCAAGTTGCAGTCTTGTCAACTACATCCGGAATAAAAATATTTACCATTTGGATAAGCTTTTATTGCTAAACAAATATTCACTTTCATCTGATCAAAACAGTTTCTTACTATCAACAGTTTTTTTTATAACTTTTCTGTACTTTTGAACTTTTGATAAATTTCTAACAGGATTGATATGTTATACTTAGCAATGTATTTCATTTCTCTCACCTGTCCTGCCACATTCATCTTGTACTTAATGTATTACATACCTGCCACATGTCCTGTTACATTAATTGTATACTTGAAGGCAGTAAGCTGGCAGAAGCATTAGCACGCTGGGCGAAATGCTTAGCGGTATTTTGTCTGTCTTTACATTCTGAGTTCAAATTCCACCGAGGTCGATTTTGCCTTTCATCCTTTCGGGATCAATAAATTAAGCATCAGTTATGCACTGGGGTTGATGTAATCGACTTAATCCATCTGTCTGTCCTTGTTGACTTTGTCTTTCATCCTTTCAGGGTCGATAAACTAATTACCAGTTGTGTACTGGGATCGATCTAATTGACTGGGCCCCTCCCCCCAAATTTCAGGCTTTGTATCTAGAATAGAAAAGATTGTGAACTTAGCAATGTATTTCATTTCTATCACATGTCCTGCTACATTCATCATGTACTTAATGTATTACATGCCTGCCACATGTTCTGTCACATTAATTGTGTACTTAGTAATGCATTTCATGTCTGCTACATGTCCTGCTACATTCTTCTTCTCTAATACTTCACATCAACATTTACATTAATTATTAAGAGGACACCCACACATGTAAACACATTTCATACCTGTGCATGCAAAGATGTGAATATCCATGATATAAACTTGTAATCACCTTCACAAAGGATTTGCACACACACATACACACTGTCAAATTTTGACAAATGTAAGAAATAATATATGCATGTAAAATCTCAGCCAATTCAGCAGAGCCTATTGTTGTTACGGTTCTTGTTGTTGTTGCAGACATATCATCTATGAGATTCCGGATGTGACCTACCTTTCAGACATAATTATCATGAATTACACCGAATGGTAAGTCTTGCATTTTATTATATTAAGTAAAATGTCGTTTAAGCAACCCTTAAGCATTCAGATTACTTTATCAAATGTAATGTTTAATTATTCACGTCATTTCGAACTAATTGTATGTTATGTTGTAGCTTTGTGATTTCAATCATGTGATTGCTTATTTTTGGAGTGACATTGTAGGGCAAGTGTGGGTGGCCAGATCTGGCCATTTGTAACATAAAACAGATATTATATTTGAGCCAGGTATGGCCAGTTTAAATGCTAATGAGTTAAAGGTACATTTGGCGGTGAGCTGGCAGAAACGATAGCACGTCGGGCGAGATGCTTTGCGGTATTTCATCTGCTGCAACGTTGTGAGTTCAAATTCCGCCAAGGTCGACTTTGCCTTTCATCCTTTCGGGGTCGATAAATTAAGTATCAGTTATGCACTGGGGTCGATGTAATCGACTTAATACTTACATATGTCCTTGTTTGTCCCCTCTATGTTTAGCCCCTTGTGGGTAATAAAGAAATAGGTACATTTGGCTGTTATTTCTTGCAGTTTAAGTGTCTATGTAGATGAGCCTGAAAAACCTCTTGTCTGCCAATAGCTCCTCAGTGCCTTGTTGTTTTCCTTTTGGCCATAACATATATCAGAGAGAGGAGAAACTCGATAATAAGCTTGTTAGAGAATCTAAAATTACTGTGGCTGTTTTTTATTTACCTTTTATCAGTTGGAATTAACAGATGGTTATCACAACAGCATATGGGTTCCATATGTGAGAAGGTGTGTACATGCAAAGGTGAAGAATATGGTTAAGAAGTTTGGGGGTGGAGAAAAGAAAGGAATAGGTCTGTAAGGTGTTGAATAAGGATTAAGGTAAATAATAACAGAAACTAGATTGGTTGGTGGAGGAATGTTAAGCATTTCTCCAGACATTCGAGGACACACACACACACACACACACACACACGTATATATGCATAAACACCTGCACACATACAGACACTCACACACACACATACATGTAGAAATGCATGTACTCACATATGCAGGCACATATGCACACACTCACACATACAGGCAAACACATACTCTCATACACATGCAAACATACACAAACATACACACATTTACAAAAAAAGAGTTTGAAAGGAAAAAAAATAGTGTTAACGCAAAGACAAATTGGCTTTGTATAATATAATTATATAATATCACAGTATCAACCAGACTATCAGATATTGTTATACACCGCTATTCACAGTGCTCTTCCAATGTCTTCATTGCACCATTCTTTACCCTCTTGACCTAAGTTGCTTAACTAAATTCTCTTCCCATCATCAAGGAGGCCTCCCAATGGGACCCTTTCTGGTCTCTTGGATACCACTCACAATTGCATGGATCCACCTGCTGTCTGTGAACCTGGTGACATATCCAGTCCAGTTGAACTTCTGCCTTCATTACTCAGCTATCAAATCATTCACTCCACTCCATTCTCATGAAATGAAAAGAATTAAATGATATAATACAACAGGATATAATGCAATATAAGATGTACATAGAAACACATGTACCTGTGTGCAATGTAAATGACGTATGTCTATGTATGCGTGTTTGTGTGTACACACACACACACACATGTATATATGTATATATATATATATATATATATATATATATATACAAATATGTGTGTGTGTAAATATATATATAAAGAGTGTGTGTGAGTGCATGTGTATTGTTGGCAATTTTTTTCCACCGTCTTTCCTTCCTTGGATCTTTCCTTTTCCTGTTTCTGATGAAGAGCTCTGCTCGAAACATTAAGTCCTCCTTCTTTCTTTCCTTTCCTGAGCGTCCAATAACACTATACTTGTTTCACGTCCTAGTGTTGTGTTTTCTCTTTGTGTTTTCATCTTTGGATTAACTATATATATATATATACACACACACACTTTTTGCTGCTTATCAGGAGGGTCATTATACCTGTAAAAACGTTAATTATGAAGTCAGTTAATTAATAGATTGTTAAATTAATCATTCAGTTAATCACTCCATCAGTTACATTTGTCAAAGTCTTTATGTATCCCTCCATGACCTTTTTAATGCTATGCCCTCTGTACTGCAGGTTTAACTTGAAAAACAGGCAAGGGTTAGTGAGAAGAGCAGCACCAGTTATAAAAGTCCTGCATCCTATACTTCACTGTCTAAGCTATACTGGTGTGGAAAAATCAATGTTAAAATGAATGAATAAATAATGCGTTTAGACTCACGGTAAAGTTATGATTTGATAGTGTCTTACTGTCTCCTTATCTTGGCATTGTGTAGTAGTTTTAAACAAGCGTCACTGCCGTGCAAGCAGTGTCCTTCATAACCAATCTTCCATGAAAACATGTCTGGCCATGGGAAAATATTACCTTCTTTCAAAGCAGGTGAAGGTTGGTGACAGGAAGCGCCTCCAGCTGTAGAAACTCTACCTCAAAAAATTCCATCTAATGACTTTGAGTATGGAAAAGTAGACATTAAAATGATGATTAGGATGATTTGATGGTGTTGATGATGATGACAGCACCTGATTCCAGGTTCAATCTTACCCTGTGACACCTTGATTGAATCTTTTCTACTACATCTTCAGGTTCACTAATACCTTGTGGGTGGAGTTTGCTTGACAAAATCTCCATTGAAGCCCATCATATGAATTTATGACACCATGAATTTTTATTAAAGCAACTTTTTAGCACATAGCTGTTCTGAAAATGATTTTACAAATACACCAGCTGAATAGCCCATCATTGCCAGGCAATTTTTACAATAGAATGTCTCACATAAATTTTTATTTATTTGATGTCAGAGCATTCCTTCTCCGACAGATTGGCCTCTTGATCAACACAGATTTGTGTAATTTTTCACCAAAAACCTGCGTTGAGGATTTTTTTCCGTTTTGAATTATTTACTTGTCTGTTCGACCATTTCACTTTGACTTTATTCATTAAAACTTCAGAAGTTCTTACAACTTTGGTCATCATAATGTTTTGCTTTCGTTCGTTTAATAAAAATTCCTCCTAATGATTTTGTTTTCATTTCGTGATAGACAGCTATCATGCAGAAAGTGCCAGCTTTCAAATCCTGTTTTCTGATTAGTTACAATTGATTAAACTTTAAACCTCAGTAAAATATTTCTGCAATTTTTCTGGAACAAATAAAAATCAGATTTAACATGGAAAGTTATTTCAATATATCAAATTTGGAATTTTTGATGTAATTTTAAAATCTCACAATATGTGACAGCAACAGGGAAGACCCTACAAAAGTTGAGAGACAGACAGTTATAGGACGTCCCACACACACATTTACAAATGTACACACAAGAAATCATGAGTTTTAAATGGTGTATAGTAAACATATGTACATATGTATGTATGTGTCTGTGTGTGAGTGCTTCTTTGTGATGGACAGCAGAAAAGCCACCTACCTCATCTCTCCTTAAAGCTATCTATTCCTCATACCCACCATTCTGCGAGTGTGTGTGTGTGTTTTATCAATGCGTTTATGAAAGTATGTATGCAGTGTCATGTGTATATGACTGTTGTATTATCCCATTGCCACTGCTTTCTCACCATCACTGATATAAGTTACCCTCCCTCTGCTACTACCTTTCCCTCAGACTAATACTTTTTGCAACCTTCTCATTTTATCATATAATTCATACAATACCCCGGGGGTGGGGGGCACATTATAGATTTTTATTGAAATCCAATTAGCCTATTATTGAACTAGATGTTAGTGTAACATGTATACAAAGTTTTGTGAATATTGGTTCATTGGTTTAGGCACTAAGATGGTAACAGATAGACAAAAGTTGCTATTTGTATATTAGATTTTGTCGACCGGACTAGTAGAATAAGTGGCAGGTTTAAACAAATAAAAGGGCTGGGGTTGATTCATTTGATAAATTAAAAGATTCTTGAAGGCCTTGCCCCAGCATGGCCACACTCGAATGACTGAAACAAGTAAAAGAGAAAAGATAGTCATTTGATTTGTGAATGTTTTTATAGTTTTGTGGACATCAAAACTTTAGATAAATCAGACAATATGATCTCTTCTGCCAAGCTCCTTCATAGGCCATTTGGAAACAGCATGGATTGAGGCTGTATACTAAACAAATGGCTGACATCCAGAATTTCTGATACTTCATTGGAATATATATGTACATGTGCAGTTATGTAGCACATACAAATAATAGTGTTGAATGGTGGCACCAAGCATTTAGAAGAAAACCATACATCATCCTATATTAGGTAAACTTGTGAAAAAATTTCAACATGAGAAAGGTGCAAAAGTGTTATTTATTAAATAATTTTCTGCTGGTATTGGATGGCAAACCAGAAAAAAAAAAAAGAAAACCCAGAAGATATTTTGCTACAGTGAGCAAAGAGCTAATGAATATTGAGACAGTGTGTCATGCTGTTGATTGTCAAATAATTATCTATTATCTGTGGTAATTAGCTAATGAAACTGGTACAAATGGAAATCCTTTAACTTCTATTTCTGTTTCATTTTTTAAAATGAATTTTTGCACGGAAATTGTATTTCTATTTTACATTAAGAATTATTGGATATTTAAAATTATGCTGTACTCAAAAGTATTCTACAAAACAATTATTCTACACAGGTAATAAGTTAGGTGATGTACAAAATGCCATATGCAAAAATGTTTTTAATTAATTTGTTAGCGTCTCTGAAAAGGTGGGGAAATAATTTCAAGAAATGAAAATTCTATCTCTCAAAGATAATTCCCATGTTTAACTCTTTAGAATTCAGATTACTTTGTCAAATGTAATTCTCATTGGTTCATATTGTTTTGAATTAACCTTGCATTATATCAAAGCCTTAACATTTCAATGACGTTGTAGGGCAGGTGTGTGAGGCTGAATCTGGCAGACTTACTCATAAAACAGGTAGAATATTTGGACCAGACATGGCCCAGTTTTAAAAGAAAGAAAGTTTGATTTTTGTTTTCAGTCAAGGAACTGGAAAATTGGCCTATTAGACCTTAGCAACAGAGAATAATTTACCCAAGTTTGCTTAATCAGGTGACAAATCGTTTTTGAGAAAGTAAAAGAATTATGAATAAATCTTGGTCTGTCAAATTAAATTTATAATAATATTCTACAAAATAAGGCAGCAAGCTGGCAGAAATGTTTGCATGCTGGGCAAAATGCTTAGTGGAATTTTGCCTGTCTTTATGTTCTGAGTTCAAATTCTGCAGAGGTTGACTTTGCCTTTCATCCTTTCGGGGTTGAAAAATTAAGTACCAGTTGCTTACTGTGGTTGATCTAATTAACTGGTGCCCTCACCAAAAATTCCAGGCCTTGTTCCTATTGTAGAAAAGAATATTATTCTACAAAAAGTAGTTTTGATAAAAAGTTGTTTGATGAGTATATATTTGTAAAATTATTCTATGAAGATAATTTCAATAGAAACATGTTTCAATCAAAAGTTGTTAGATGACAAATATATTTGAAAGCTATTTTTATGAAGGTAGTTTTGATAAAATGTCATTTGATGAAATGTGTTATTTCCACAATACGTTGTGCATGTATATGTATTGTTCATCAATGAATATATATCAAAGAAATATATAGACGGTGGTCAGAAACTCCAGTCGTTTTAGATATGAAGTTCACTGAAGTACTCCAAGGGACATGGAAACCTTTATTATTCCCAATACTAGAAACGTAGTGAACCAGAGATTGGTCCATTAGAAACCTATAATAAATAATAACAGGGTTCATGAATTGTGATACAAAATGATCAGAAATAAAATACTGATGGAAACGGTGTAGGAGTTGTTAATGAAGAAGTATTATTCTGTGATTATGAATATATCTATAGATTTTAGCCAACACCTTATTATAATGGATCTTCATTTCATGAATGAGTACTCAAGCTATTTATCAATTCTTTGCAAAGCTGACTGGGTATTCCACAGGCATGTGTATCTTAATTGGGATTCTCGAGCATATGAATCCCAGTTGAGCACGTGACAGTGTGACAATACTGGACCTTTGAATTACAAGTGCAGTCCAGCTGACATGCTTCCTCACAGTTTCCATTTACTCAATTTCACTTACGTGTTTTGGATCAAACCTAGACTAGAGTAAACCATACCTGTCTGAGATGCCATGCAGTCAATTGTTACTAAGCTGGGATCTCAGAACTGCATGGCTAACAACTTAACCATTCAGCCATATTGCACACACATACACACACACATGATGGGCTTCTTTCAGTTTCTGTCTACCGAATCCTCTCATGTGGCTTTGATTGGCCAAGGCTATAGGAGAAGACACTTGCCCAAGGTGCCACGCAGTGGGACTGAACCTGGAACCATGTGGTTGGGAAGCAAAATTATCACATAGCCAACCTATACCTGTGCCCGTTAGAGGAGGAATGTAGAGAATCATTAAGTGTTTTAATGATTTTAAGTTCCATTCCACTTTGTGGTAGCTTCAGGGAATGTCTTTACATCTTTGCTTATACTCTTCGGCTGACCAATTCTTTGTTATTGAAATTGGAGGGAAACTCCACAGAAATCTGTCAAATATCTGTGTGCGTGTATGTGTGTGTGTGTGTGTGCGTGTGTGTGTGTGTGTGTGTGTGTGTGTGTGTGTGTGTGTGTGTGTTCACTCTCAAGTATGGGTGTATGTTTTTGTGTGTCTTTATAGTGGCACCATTGGGGAAATGGTGATATTGTGCACATGTCTCTTGGTTTCAACTTATGAAGACCAGTGAAATAAAAATATCTTATTTCAAAAACACAAAGGCCCCTGACAGCTGAAAGAAGAGCATCTTGCCGCAGAATGTTGGTTTAGTAAGTCATAACCCATGCCAGCATGGAAAAATCATGTCGATAACAATGATGAGGAGGATGATAATAATGGTGATGATGATGATGATGATGATGACAAAAGTGGTGATGATGATGATGATAACAATAATCGTGATGATGATGATCATAATGGTGATGATGACAATAATGGTGATGATGAGAATGATGGTGACAATAGTGGTGGTGATGATGATGACCATAATAGTGATGATGATGATGACAATAATGGTGATGATGATGATGTTCATCATCATCATCGTCAACATGCCACTGCTGCTGACATCATTGCCATTTTTGCCGGCATTGACAACAATGTTGACAAAGATGATGACAATGATGATGATATAATCTAACAACATTGTCGGTTGTGTTGATTCTAACAATGACAACATATCCTGATAGAGATGAAAGAAAAAAAAATATACGTAAAACAAGCAACAGATCTTGCTGATTCAGATAATATTGATAATATTTTCTATGAATTCTGAGAAAGCTTCAGGTAAATCTTGGCTTAAAAATACTTATTTTTATGATGGAGTAGAATATACTGTTTCTGCTTTGTGACTTTAAATCAAGTTTATATGGAAATATATTCAGAAAGCGACAGAAAGAAATAACTGATTGAATATGGCCATAACATCATCAACAACAAGAACAGTAAAAAGAAAATTTCATGTGTGTGTGTGCATATATATATATATGTGTGTGTGTGTGTGTGTGTGTGTGTGTGTACGTGTATGAACAACAAGTCCTGTTGTCGTCTGTTAATTTTATTATTCATTTATTTGCATTGACTATATATATATATATATATATATACTAAGCAATAAGGGTTTAGCAACGAGTTGCCTTACCACATACCGAATTTAGAAATAGCAGTCAAAGGGTTATAGCTATTTCTTCTACTAAAAAGGGAGATCTCAGTAAAAACAGCATTTGGAAGGCAGACACAAACAGGTAAGAGAGAATGAATTGACTGCAATCTATCATACATTTTTTTAGTTATCCACGGACGTACGTTTCGAAATCAAGTTTTAAGGAAAGCATAAGAATTAAATATTAAATATTAAATAATAAATAATTCTATCTTACCGAAACTTCTTTTCTCTTCAGCGTAGAATACTATAATCATAAATGATTATATATTGAATTTTGAGATACCAGAAGGCACCAACTCAACTCAGTATCAGAGCGAGCTAGAATCCGCAACTGGTATCACCGAATTCAATTTGTGAATGAAACGATTGTGTCAACAGCCCCTTCCCACCCGCGTGTAGCCAAAACAAGATGCTGTGGTCATCTACTGAGATAAAATATGGTTATCCGTAATAATGAAGGGTGAAATTAATTAATTTGGAAAAATTATCAATTACACCAAGTAGTCTTCGGCATGTAAAAGCCTCATTCGAGGAAAATTTAAGTAATACTAAGCAATAAGGGTTTAGCAACGAGTTGCCTTACCACATACCGAATTTAGAAATAGCAGTCAAAGGGTTATAGCTATTTCTTCTACTAAAAAGGGAGATCTCAGTAAAAACAGCATTTGGAAGGCAGACACAAACAGGTAAGAGAGAATGAATTGACTGCAATCTATCATACATTTTTTTAGTTATCCACGGACGTACGTTTCGAAATCAAGTTTTAAGGAAAGCATAAGAATTAAATATTAAATATTAAATAATAAATAATTCTATCTTACCGAAACTTCTTTTCTCTTCAGCGTAGAATACTATAATCATAAATGATTATATATTGAATTTTGAGATACCAGAAGGCACCAACTCAACTCAGTATCAGAGCGAGCTAGAATCCGCAACTGGTATCACCGAATTCAATTTGTGAATGAAACGATTGTGTCAACAGCCCCTTCCCACCCGCGTGTAGCCAAAACAAGATGCTGTGGTCATCTACTGAGATAAAATATGGTTATCCGTAATAATGAAGGGTGAAATTAATTAATTTGGAAAAATTATCAATTACACCAATATATATATATATATATATATATAAATATATATATGTATACATACATATATATATATATACATATATATATATATACATACATACATACATACATACATACATAGATATATATACATACATATATGCATATATATACATATATACATACATATACAAAAATACATATATATATACATACATATATATATATATATACATACATACATACATACATATATATATATACATACATACATACATATATATATATATATATATATATACATACATACATACATACATACATATATACATATATATACATACACATACACACACATATATATATATGTACATCCATACATATTTATGTATATGTAAATATATATATATATATATATATATATATATATATATATATATGAGAGAGAGAGAGAGAGAGAGAAAGATTTTTCAAAAAGTTGAGATTAAAATAAAACTTTTCAGAGAGTGTATAAAGAAAAATCACAAAAGTACACTTGGCTTTAGGTTGTCTCAACTTCTGTTGTGTCAATGGTTCTTGAGCTGTGCAACTCTCCATGCACTCAAAGCGAATTCATACACTAGAACTTCTTCTTGAACTCTTGGGACACTAGCATGGACTTACTGAGTTAAGGGCTACGACTTGATTTTCACCTTGTATTTTTATATATATGTTGCCGTCATCATCGTTATCATCATCATCATCATTTAACGTCCCCTTTTCCATGGTTTGGATGGTTTGATGGAACAGACAAGCCAGAGGGCTCTGCCAGATTTTATATCTGCAAGGTTTCTACTACTGAATGCCTTTCCCAATGCCAACCATACAACATATGGCATAGTGCTTAAGAGTGCAGGCTACTAACCCCAAGATTCCAAGTTTGATTCCAGGCAGTGACCTGGATAATAATAATAATAATAATAATAATAATAATAATAATAATAATAATAATAATAACATTGAAAAATACCTTAGGAATGAGAACCCAAGTTTGAAATTTCCCCAAGGCACCTGATGAAGGCTGGAGGGTATATCAGCTGAAACGTTGTGTTAACAACAAACAAGATGAGGACAAATATCCGTTAAATGTAAATAATGGATGCTTTTTACTTGGTTCCAGCACTGGTGAGGTTACCAAGTACCAGCAAAGTAAGATCCCTCAGCTGAGTTGGGTACAGACTGGAGGAAGAAACTATAATAGAAGAAGTGAAGCAGGTATCTTGTAAGAGAGATGAATACATGTCTTGTGTCCCCTGGAAAGTGAGAGGGGGAAAGAATGGGATGTGAGGTCCACGTACAACATGGATGTGAAACAGAATAGGATAGAAGAGAGTAAAAGGTGGATGTGTAGGTAAATGCAGTGAGTGAAATTAGTGTGAGAGATGATTAGAGATAGGGAACGAGTTGGACGTGGAGGATATCGGTTCAGTGTAGGGGGAAGGGAAAGAGACAGGGTAATATAGAAGATTGAAGGAGGAGTGGTTGTCAGAGGATGCAGGGAAAAGCTTGGTCAGGGTTTCAATTCTGTTGAGATGGGTGGGTATGCATATATATGTGTTTGTGTGTGTATATATATGTTCTTATGTTATACATATGTATATTTATCATTATCACCATCATCATTTAACATCCGTCTCCCATGCTGGCATGGGTGGGACTATATATATATATATATATATATGTATATATGTATGTTTGTATGTATGTATAAATGAAAGAGCTACTAATAGCTTCATGCTTTTAAATATGTGTATACGTATGTTTGTATATATGAATGTATGTATGTACATTTATATATGGATTTATATATGAATGAATAAATATACATAGGTACAGGAGTGGCTGTGTGGTAAGTAGCTTGCTTAGCAACCACATGGTTCTGGGTTCAGTCCCACTGCATGGTACCTTGGGCAAGTGTCTTCTACTATAGCCTCAGGCTGACCAAACCCTTGTGAGTGGATTTGGTCGACAGAAACTGAAAGAAGCCCGTTGTATATATATGTACATATATATATATATATATATATATATATATATATATATATATACACAATTGCAGCGTGGAAGGTGTTTATAAGCCATTTAAGAAACACACAAAAGCCGTTCGATTCACTCCAACATTTAAGTTTAATTTGTCAAAATATTTTCGTCGCTAAAATCCGCGACCTGTTCACTGACAAAGTCCGTGCAGCACGGACTTTGTCAGTGAACAGGTCGCGGATTTTAGTGACGAAAATATTTTGACAAATTAAACTTAAATGTTGGAGTGAATCGAACGGCTTTTGTGTGTTTCTTAAATGGCTTATAAACACCTTCCACGCTGCAATTGTTTTCGTTTCAGCACACGATCTCAGATCAAATTACTTGCTATGCGAGTACATCTCCGTAATATATATATATATATATATATATAGTAGTAAAGCTAATTGTTCAAACCACAGTGACTATCGTTATCATTTATATGAGTAGAAAGTGTGTTTCTGCCAGTGTTTACATTTGTACGATTTTTCTATGAGTGTGTTTACTAGGGGAACCTTAGAGAAAATAATATGGAAGAGTTCAGAGTTACAAATGTTACAAAATCTCCTGCCCTTATCAAAAGGAAAGGATACAGAGTGTATGAACCAATATAACTTGAAAATTATATTGTTGTCTTTAAGACAACAATATAATTTTCAAGTTAGATTGGTTCATACTGTCTGTATCCTTTCCTTTTGATAAGGGCAGGAGATTTTGTAACATTTGTAACTCTGAACTCTTCCATATTATTTTCTCTAAGGTTCCCCTAGTAAACACACTCATAGAAAAATCGTACAAATGTAAACACTGGCAGAAACACACTTTCTACTCATATAAATGATAACGATAGTCACTGTGGTTTGAACAATTAGCTTTACGTCCACCCCACTGCTATAGAGAAATTCTTTCCTAAGCCTTCGAACATTCTTTCAATCAACGTGCCCTTCCCTCTCCACTTGTTCCCTACATATTATTCCTTTATACCTTCTCTTCCTACTATCTATCTTTGACGTCTGTCTCTCTCTCACACACACAATCACACACAGACACAAATACAGTTATACACACACACAAAGACACGCACTCATTAACACAAGCATACACCCACACATTTCCATGCATACAGCAAACATACTGTTCCCTACCTATTATTACTTTATCCCTTCTCTTCCTACTATCTATCTTTGACATCTGTCTCTCTCTCTCTCACACAATCACACACACAGACACAAATGCAGTTATACGCACACACATACACACACACAAACGCACGCACTCATTAACACAAGCACACACCCACACATTTCCATACATACAGCAAACATACTGTTCCCTACCTATTATTACTTTATCCCTTCTCTTCCTACTATCTATTTTTGACGTCAATTTTTCTAACGGTTTTTAAAAAAAAACACTCATTATCGCTTTGTTTACCATGTAGGCAATCATCGAAATTTTTGTTTGTCTTGTTGTCGAGAGAGGCTCCCTTTTTTTCCTGATGAGAATATTGCATAATGCACCCTTTATTCCTTTGGAATGAAAACGTGCTGTCTTCGAAACATGTGTCGAGAGTAAAGGAATTTTGTTAACATCTTCGTTCGACTCCATTCTTTCATTTATTCATATACAACACACAAATTTCTACACATGAACCCGGAGTTTCTACCCTTGACAGGTCGCTTCAACTGTGTTTTCTGACGTGAATATGCTACCCAGGCTTCGGTTAAACGAATTTTCCATGCTGACGATAAACATAGGATAATTCATTCACCTACTTATATATATATATATATATACATATATGCATGTATATATGTAGATATATATATGTATGTATGTGTGTGTATATGTTTGTGTGCCTGTGTTTGTCCCCCCAGCATTGCTTGACAACCGATGCTGGTGTGTTTACATCCCTGTAATAAGTCCTGGGGTCGATTTGATTGACTAAAGGCAGTGCTCCAGCATGGCCACAGTCAAATGGTTGAAGCAAGTAAAAGAGTATGTATATGCATACACATATATCTTGACAGATACATAGACAAATACAAGCACATGCACATATACACACTGCATGTCTGAGTGTATTTTCTTGCTAGAAACACAGCGTCTAATATTTGTTTGCAATGGAAGTGTATTATTTATTTCATATGTGTCTTGTTGTATTTGTGTGTATATGTGTCTGCATGCGTGTGTGTGTGTGTGTGTAATTCTGTGCTCATGAGTGTCTGTGCATGTATATGATTTGTGTATGTGTGAATTATTAAGAGAATAAATAAAAAAAAAATCACAAAGTTGAAGAATATGGAGAAAATAGCCAGTGGAAAAGAGACTGTGTGAAAAAAAATGGTAAATGCTTCAAGATGTTGTGAAGTTTGTTGGAACTGTTTGACTGGTGAATAGACAGAGTAAAGAAGTAGCAGCCATGAGAAATTGTATTTCAAGATGATTGATTTTGAATATCTGCTTAAGTAAGATCTGCTGCCTGTGTCACAGAGATGCTGAAGCAATAATTAATAACTTGATATTCCATGTACACATTTACATAGTCAAAATTGTTGAAGGCATTGTAGTATGAAGAACTTTGAACCAAATTCTTGCCAATATTAGTAAAATTGTACTATTTTTACTTTAGTTGCAATTTTCTGCTTTAAATGTCTGAGATGAGTTGTTGAAGTTGGCATTTTTCTGGCTCTTAAGATTCTGGGTTCAAATTTAACCAATGTTAGCTTTGCTCCTCATCCTTTTCAGTCTGATAAAATAAATAGCAGTGGCACTGGTGTTATTAACTAACTTCCTCTTTCAAAAAACATTGCTGGCTTTGTGCCAAATTCAAAACCAGTTTCATTATTTTTATTATCATTATCATTATTATTATTATTATTATTATTATCATTATCATTATTATTATTATTATTATTATCGTTATTATTACTATTTAGAAGGTACTGAGCTGGCAGAATCATTAGAGCATGAGACAAAATGGTTAGCACCACTTCTTTTTGCTTATAACATTCTGAGTTCAAATTCTACCAAGATTAGCTTAGGTTTACATCTAGAAGTTGGTAGGGAATATAATTTTTGTATGACTGAATGAATTAGTCACTGTTTAATTATATAATTTGGAGTTGGTTGTAATTTACTTATTGAATTGATTTACAGATACAATTTTTCTTAGGGTAAATGTGTGTGAAAATTGTGGTTTCTTTGGTATGTTTGTTCCCAAACAACACTTATTTTACTGCTGTTGACACCACCGGATTGAATGGTACTGCCCAGGTGTCAAAACCATAATGATATCTGTAGAGCAGCTGATGATGGAGGTATTTTGGATTGTGGGTATGGCTGTTTTTGTATATGTGGAAAAGTGTTATAACACATCCTTTTGATAAAATAAACACAAGTCAGGTACTGGGGTTGATGTCATAAAATGGCCCCTGTCCCTTAAAATTGCTAGCTTTGTGTCAAAATTAGAATTATTGTTATTTGGGGCTTTAAAGAGAAAATCATCATCATTGTACATCATCCTTTTGTTGTTGGCATGGGTGGATGATTCTATGTTCAGCTACTCGTCTTGACACTGGCCCTTTTAATCACCCCTTACAACATGAAGAAATGCATGTATATGACAAACTGTGAAAGAGTCACAAATGGTATTTATTATGATAAAATACATTAAGCAGTAAGGTGGCTGAATTGTTAGAATGCAGGACAAAATGCTTAGTCTTTATGTTCTGAGTTCAAATTCTACCAAGATCAACTTTGCCTTTCATCCAGTTGAGGTCAATGAAATAAATACCAGTTATGCACTGAGGTTGATTTAACTGACTTGCCCCATCCCCTACAAAATTTCAGGCATTTGTAATCTATAGGAAATCACAATGGTTTCAATATATTTTTTATATATTGAAAGACTACATTGATTTGCAATAGTCTCTCTTTTAATTGGATCATTTTCTGTTCCATGTTTTAATCTTATTTTTTAAGACATTATTGCACTCCACCATGACTGACTATTAGCCCCTAAAGCTTTTTTTATTATCTCTCTGTTTATTTTCTGTATTCCTTTCTTTTAAAGAGCTTAGCCTGGAAATGTGAAAGACTTTCTCACCTTCCTGAGTGTTAAACTGACACACCTGTTTGTTGTTTATACACCTGTCTTTGTCTTTTGTTTTTCTGTAAATTCCAACTATATATACATACATTCATACATATATATACATATATATGAGTGTTACACACATGATTGTGAGATAAGAGTTTCAGTTCCCAGATCAAGTGTTGAGTTATGTTCTAGAGCAAAACATTTCATTTCATGTTGCTCTGCCATCATTTCAGCATCTGACATGTGGCATATGACATGTGGCATGTCATGCACCTGTGCAGTTAATGTCAATTTGATGGTGGGGAATGGGCTTATGTGCAACACAAGCATTTGATCCCAATCAACAAGACATCTGTCTGGTTGTTCAGCAAGAAATTTCAGAACCTTCATGTCGTCTAATGGCAGTAGAGTCCATGATAAATACATACATACATGTGTGTGTGTGTGTGTGTGTGTGTGTGTGTGTGTGTGTGTGTGTGTATCACTACCAGAACTAGAGAAGTTTCTGGTGTGGAAAAGGGTCTAGAATTGATGGGCCTTAGAGTTAACCTTGCAAAAACCAAAAAGAAGTAGGAAAGCCGACAAATCAGAAATCCCTTCAAGTAGATGGCCCAGATCAGTCTGTAGAAAAGGTGTAGAAAAGGTGTAGACAGAAATTCCATAAGCTGTACCTTGTGTAAGCTATAGACACATAAATGATGCAGCAATATCAGAGCAAAGTTAACAAGGAAAATAGGTTTTATGTGTGGAAGGTGCACAGGTACAATTAACACTAAAAATGTACAGAAAATAGATTTCATCACATGCCAGTAGGGAAAACTATAAGTAGATGATAGCTTTTGTTATCTAAGTGAACAGGTCAGTAATGGGAGGCAGGGTGGATGCCCTGAGAGCATAGCTGCTAGAATGAGAATAGGCTGGGCAAAGTTCAGAGAGCTCCTGCCTCTGCTGGTAATAAAAGGCCCTCTTTTTCAGAGTGAAAGGCAGACTGTATGATGCCTGTGTACAAACAGCCATGCTACATGGTAGTGAAACATGGGTTGTGACTGCCAAGGAGATGCGTAGGCTTGAAGGAAATGAGACTAGTATGCTTTGCTGGACGTCTAATGTCAATGTACATGCACAACAGAGTGTAAATAACCTGAGAGAAAAGCTGGGCATAAGAAGCATCAGATGTGGTGTGCAAGAGAGACAACTGCACTGGTATGGTCATGTGATGTGTATGGACTAGGACTGCTGTGTCAAGAAGTTTCACACTCTAATGGTGGGGGGAACATGTGGAAGAAGGAGACCAAGGAAGATATGGGAGAAAGGGATGACACGCGATCTTCAAATGTTGGGCCTCACAGAGGCAATGACAAGTGACTGAGACCTTTGGTGATATGCCAAGCTTGAGAAGACCCGTTAAGCTAAGTGGGTCTGTAGTTGTGGCTGACGCCAGTGTCGTGTAATTGGCCTGTTAAAAGCACCCTTCAACTGCTGTGCTTGTGAAGACCTCCGTCCTTAGTCTGATGCTTTTCTGTGCCAACTCACAGCTTTCTTGCCATATTAATATTTTTTTAGAATTTTTAATACACTATCCACTAGACACGTTAACACTAAATAAACTCTTGTTTTCATGCAGCTAAGTCCCTAAATTATTTGCTTTTGACACAGTAATGGCTGGAAAAGGGAATCACTCACAAAATTCCTTTAACTAGAAATGGGGAAAGCCTGAATGTGAGATTAACACTCACTTCTCATAGAAAAAATAATATGGTATTGGAACCATCCACTGACAGACTGATTGATGTCCTGTGCAATAAGGAATAGAAATAAGGGAAGAAAACATTTCCATCACCATTTCTGCAGACATAGAAAAGGTTATGTTTTACTGATGAGCACAGAATAAGATCAAAACATATTCAGTTTTCTCCCAAATTTGCTGTAAAATTTAAAGTAACTCTAGTCACTGTTAAGTCTTGGTGTTTTCTTAGTGTCTAGACTCCTTTACTTTCTAATGCAATAATTCAGTTATAATGAGAAAATATTTTTAACTCTTGTCCTGACATTAAATATTTTACCGTCTGTATCTTCATAATTCTGCTGCAAACAACTGTGGCAAATCAGATTCATGAATTCCCAGAATCAAAAGACATAACCATGTTAGTCATTAAATATATGTCATAAATATTTTAGACATTACCATAGATTGATATCTAATGTGCACATTTACATAATGCATGTGTCATATGTGTGTGTGTGTATTAGATATCATAATTTATAGCATCATTTTAGCATCCACTTTTTACTCTTGCACAAATCAGATGGAAATTTGCTGAAGTGGATCTTTCTACAACCTGATGCCCCCCCCTTCAGCCCCCATTTCAAACTAAGGTAATATTTTCCCCATGATCAGACATGTTTTTATGGAAAATTGGAAATAGTGACATGATACTTAGGCACAGAAAAAAAGAGTTTTGGGAGGGTTTGTGCATGTGTGTGTATGTGTGGAACTCTAAACAAGACTCCCGCCTACAGAACTATTCTACTTAAGAAATAAGATTAGGAGAATTCCAAAATATTGGTAGAGATTTCACATGGGATCTGAAGAATTATCTGGAACTCAAAAGGTGAGAGAGTGCTTGTTTCATCTGTCTTTCTCCATTAAAGATTTTTATGCTAAAGTATTGACTTCAATGACAACATTACCTCCATAGACACAAACACTAATTAATTAGTTCATTAGCATACTGCTACTCATTCTGTAAACATTGTCTACATATAGTGCTTTCTTACGAAATATCTATATTTCCTGTTGACTATTTTCCAAAACCATTCTTACAATACTTCTGTTTATCATTTCATATTAACTCCATTTTTGTTTTATGTTTATCTATCTGCAGTTCCTACTTTGGTATATCTCTATTCTTGTGTAAAGAGGGGTCTTCTGAACCTGCATTAATATTGCCAAATGCCGATCTAGCACTCTCTCTCTCTCTAGAAACACTTTACTACACCTCTTGCTCCTCCTCCTCCTCCTCCTTCTCCTCTCATGGTTACAACTGTAGCTAGAGTTACACTTAGTGATTCTCCAACTTTTGTATTCCATCATTTTGAAGCAACATTATATTCCGAAACTTCTTTTTCTCTATTCACTTCAAATGCATTTTGTCATTTGTGGATGAATGTATATATTTATAGACATGTATACACATATGCATGTGTGTGTGTGTAAATGTAAGTGTAAATGTGTGTGTGTGTATGCACGCTTCTTTCTGTTGTTCTGTTTTCTTTTACTGTTCAATATCATTTACCTGACACTTATGATGTGCTGTGTATTATTAAAAAGACAAAATATACATACAGGCATACAACTAAACAAACATACATACATGCATATATGTATATATATATATATATATATATATATCTGTCTGTCTGTCTATCTATCTATCTATCTATCTATCTATATATCTATTTATCAATCTATCTATTTATCAATCTATCTATCTATCTATCTATCTATCTATCTATCTATTTATCTATCTATCTATCAATCTATCTATCTATATATATATATATATATATATATATATATATCTACATATATATCTCTATATCTATATCTATATATGTATCTATCTATCTATCTATCTATCTATCTATCTATCTATCTATCTATCTATCTATCTATCTATCTATCTATCTATCAATACATCTATTTATCTACCTATCTATCTATCTATATATATATATATAAATATATATATATTTGCAGACACATAAATGCAACATATTAGATTCAAGTGCAGTTAGATCTTTAATGCATTGCCCTCTTAGTACTGAATTTAGGTTTCCTTATCCTTTTCACATTGTTTCTTGTCGAGACATTTTTGAATATAGCTGTTTTCAGATGAGACCAAAGGTTAAAGAAAAACCATTCACCCTCTTACCCATTCCCTTTACTTATTTATTGTCTGCTAGTATCAAAAGAAAATAAAAACAACTTCTTTTACCATTTCATTGATTCAGCAGAATATCTCCCTACCAAAAGACCCTTGGGTTCCTTCGGTATTGTATGCTTCAAGGCTTCAGGTATAACTAGATGAACAAGTTTTTGTTTCTCATCTCAGTTATGACCTAAATAATCTTCCATAATCATACACACACTAAAATTAATTCTTGTTTTTTGCTTGGAGTGATAAACCAACGTAGCAGAACATATATTTAGAGAATATAAAATCTATTTATGAAAGTGGATTTATTTGTGAGAGGTGAAAAGGGAGCATGAGTAAATCATCAGAGCAGTATGAAGAAGATATTTCAGAAAATATCTATGTTTGTTTGTTTCTGTTTTGACTAAAATTTACAGAGGAGCAAAAGTTTTAAATTGTTCAATGAAATTAGTTAAACCATGAGCTACCAGTGAGATGGATGGAAGGAAGTTGTGTCTGATGGTCTGGCTTGCAAACACACTTGGTAAAAAGAATTTCTTCCTCGTGAATACTTTTGAAATTATTTTGTTGCTGCTGCTGTTGTTGTTGTGGTTGTTGTTGTTGTTGCTGCTTCTGCTGCTGCTGCTGCTGTTGTTGTTGTTGTTGTTGTTGTTGTTGTTGTTGTTGTTAGGGAGGAAGGTGAGGATACTATGGGGTCAAGAAAATAATGATAGACTTGTGAAAAGTAACAAAGAAAGAAGAGGCAGAAATGGGAAAATATAAACCAAAGAAATATTAGTGAAATGGAAGAAAAAGTTCTTGTGTTGCCTTTTGGGAATAAAAGATATAACAAGGAAGGAAAACAAATACTGTGGTTTCAGGGGATGAGCTTTTATAAAAGACACACACACACACAGGCTTCTTACCACACAGCCACTATATGTTACAGGCATTGTATACACAAACATGCATGCAGACACACTCACTCTCACATGCACAAACTGTCATAAGCAAACACAAACACATAGAAACACAAACACACACATTTATTTACAATGAAAAAGAAAAAAATAAGGAATTGGAGAAATTGTCAATAGAGAAAACGTTTTAGAAAGTACAACAACAATATAATTGAAGTGGTAAGTATGAATAATTGGGGTGGGTGGGTAGAATAGACAGATTAGTGTCAAGAAATATGCACACACACAAACATACACACATGCATATAAATATATATATATACACACATACACACACACACACACATATATATATATATACACATATATATATTTATATATATATATATATACATATATATACACACACACATATACACATATATATATAAATAAATAATTGAGATTCAGATGAATTAGGTACTTAAGTTGAAGCACCAAATCAGTGTGGTATTGTCTGTAAAACTCAAAGTAAGGTGAATAAAATCAAAATAAGCAACAGGATATCAAGAGGTGATGCAGTACGACCGTTTCAAGGAGCTCCATTTAATTGAACAATGCAACCATTACATCAATTTAAATGCAGGGCTATCCTCAGCTGCATAAATAAATAAAGAGAAGTTTTAATGAGTCCAGCTGATTAAAAATTTTATTTATCTATTTATGCAGCTGAGGATAGCCCAGCATTTGAATTGATGCATTTGTTCAATTAAATGGAGCCGCTTGAAACGGTCGTACTGCATCATCTCTTGATATCCTGTTGCTTATTTTGATTATATATATATATATATCAGTGGCAACACTGGTACTCAGGTTGTTCAGGCTTAGCTCCAAGTATAAATTTATTAAAGTGAATGTGTAATTGCCGGCTGATTTAATTTCTGCCAACACTGACTTGAAGTATGTAATTCCAGCCAATGACTCAGGCTCCCTTTATTGAACCTGGTAGCAGTTCATTTATTTTTGTTCAGCTTCTGGCAGTGGTCTTAGAGATGCTCTGTCTCAAAAAATACCATTCATAGCAAACTTTCTCTCGATATTGTTCACACATGCCTGACTTGGGCTCAGAAGTTACAGCCCAAGTTGTTATCTATAATTGTAAAAATTAAAAGTAATTCAAATTCAAAGATTAAGATTTAAATTCCAATGTATGCAAAGTTTTCTGTCTACAAAAATCTTAAAGGAATGAAAAATTATCCAGCATCTTGGGCTAATACGAATAAGCCTAGGTGTAAAAGAGTAACTGGCATCTCTTGTCCAAGATTACAGGCGATGGTCAGATCGCTGGTGTTTGTTGTGCCCTTTGCTGTCGTTATATGAATTGCTGTTATTCTGTGTGTCTTTGTGTAAAGATCAGTTGTGTTTTGCAGGGTTGCTTTGTTTTAAACCTTAAATTAGAAATGGAGAAAGACATAGTGTTAGATATAAAAAATGAGCCAATTGGGGCAAAAAATAAAGTGGGAAACATGAAATTCTTTGAGCAAGCATGTGCCTTATGAGAAATCTGTGATTAGCCTGAGTAACACTGATGACCTGGCATCACCTCTGATATATATATATATATATATATATATATATATATATATATATATATATATATATATATATATATATCCCCACACACACACTCATGAATTATTGTTAAATTTTTGCAGTTAATAGATGCACACATATTTATGACATATATGGGCATGCACAAATAAAAACACACACACACCTGGTTTAAACATGGAGTTGAACACACACAAAGAGTTATGATTTACAAAGGTGTATAAACACATAGATGCACACACATGTCACCATCGTCGTTGTCCTCCTCCTCATCATCATCATTTGTTTGTCCATATTCCCCTGTTTGCATGGCTTGGATAAACCCTTTCTCTAACGCAACACCCTCCTCCACTTGTTGCATTCCTTTGTCATCTTTTGTATGAAGTTCAGTTTCCTGAGATTAGCCTTCACCATGTTGTCTGCCAAAGTCTTCCTTGGTTTTCCTCTTCCATTGGATCGTTTCGCATGAATTGCCTCACACTTCCTCACCTACATGTTACCTTCCACATGCATTTCATACCAGTGCATCTGCTGGTATGGACATGTAATGTCCACACACTCACACATACACACACAAACATGCACACATTATTTTCCACAGTTAGGTGGTAATCAGGCACAAATTCCTCTTTTGGTCTTTTTCTCCTCCTGCTTTTTTTTATTTTTTAACCATTTTGGGTCTAAGAGATACTGCAACTCAATAAAGTGAAGGTAAATTATATAAAAGAGGATTCTGATAAGGACCCTTCAAGGACTTCTTTCCTTTTTGTTTTCTTTCTTTTTCTGTGTCTTCAAAGGAATATAAATAAATAAACAAGTAAAAAGTAAATCCAAAGCTTGATTATTGCCAGTTCCAGCAGGTAAAATTGATTGGAATCAGTTAGGAGAATGTAATTTTACCCTTTTGGGTCGGTGCGAAAGGAAGAGATAACTGACAAAGCTCTAGGAAGAGAAAGATGAAGAGAGAGAGAGAGAGAGGGGGGAAGGAAAGAGAGATAAAAAATATTTGAAGCTGATAAGAAATACAAAGAGGGGATATAAGCACTTAATGAGAACATGGAACTAAATGAAGACAAAGTCTTGTTTACCAGTTGTTCTCTGCCAAAGTTGTAGACTTTTACAACTTATTATCTGAAAAAAAAAAGAAGGAATTAAAACAAAATAAATAAAAACACACACCAATTCTTTAGATAAAATTCTTCACTCAAATTCCTTTCTCCCTCCATATTCAACCTTGAAATTCCATCTAATTCTAATAGCTTGTTAATTTATTTTAATTGTCTTTATTTTATTTATTTAGTTTTCTTTTTGTATATACTAATTTGTAATTTTTGAGATGTTGCCTACTGTTTATTACAGTGTATGTTTTTATTCATTTATTTTTAACTTTGTTTTTTAAGGTAGGACAAATTTGGTAAATAAAAACTACTGAAAGAAACCCATTTTATATATATATATGCATACACACACACACACACACACACACACACACACACATATATATATATATATATATATATATATATATATATATATATATATATATATATGTATGTATATATATGTATGTATGTATGTATATATATATGTATATATAATTCTTAACAAGCCTGGCGGCTATTTGCAACATGAGTGTCTCAAAAGATGCAGATATTCTGTATAATATAGCAGCAAGTTTTGACTGGAATGCAGTGACCAGATGCTTCCCATTATGTATGTGCTTTAATGCAGCAGCTGCATGAGTACTTTTATGCGGCACTGGCACAGGGCTCCTGTTGGCCAAACCTCTTTGGCAAGGAGGTGGGTGGCATTAACACTCCTGCTTTGGCGGATTAGTCTTATTGAGCACAGCAAGGCACCACACACCTTGGTCCTTTGTCCTCTCCTTTGCAAGGTCCAGTGTCCTCAGGCTGCTGAATGACCTCAGAACACTCCTCTCTGTCTCTCTCTTTCTCTCCCCCTCTGTGTGTGTGTGTATATATATATATATATATATATATATATATATATACAGTGATAGTTTCTCAATAGGTCAGTTTTCAAAACCAGCTTCATCAAAGAAATAAAAGGGTAAATAAATGTGTGTGTGTGTAATTATCATTCAAGTGGCACCATTTGCTTGCAGTTTTCTGTGAAAACATGTCTAGCTGTCTGTGCTGAAAGGATGTGGGGAAATGATGTGAAATATTATCTTGTTTGAAAATTGGTTGGGGTTAGTGACAGGATAAGCATCTGACCATAGAGTATTTAACCCAAAGAGTTTTGTCTGCCTCCTGCAAGCATGCAAAAAAATGGACATTCAAATGAAAATGATGATGTTGATGATGATGATGTATATATTTCGTTTTACAAATGGCAGAAAGGTAACTTTGTGTGTGTGTGCTCATGTACTTGCATGCGTACAGGTATATAAATATATTTATGTTTGAAAACAATTTGTAAGAAAAAAAAAATATCTGTTATCAGCAAATGGATAAAAAAGAAACAACAACCAACAAGTATCTGTGATGTCCGAATAATAAAAGTATGGAAGCCTTTACTGAAATGAAATTATTTCCACTAAATTCGCCAAATCAATTGTGGACTGAATGCTACAAAAGCCTGAAACATCACTCATGGAATAAAAATCTTCAGGAATACAATATTAAACATTTCATATTTGCTCCAGCTTGGGAGTATGATTAGTTATAGATGTAATGGTTTCTCTAATTATGTTGATATGCTAATTAAATAGTCAATATCACAGGGGAAAGAGATAAGTTAGAATATAACTTTTATTGAGAAATTCTTTTTCTCTTTGTCTTCCTCTCTGTCTTTCTCCCTTCCTTTCCACCCCTTTCTCTTTCTAACACTCTCTCACTCCCCATCCACATAAACTCCCACCATCTCTTCTATACTTTCTCCCAGCCTCTCTCTCTCTCTCTCTCTCTCTCTCTCTCTCTCTCTCTCTCTCTTTTAAACCATACATGTTGAGTACATGGCAGGTGCTGCATGAGAAATGTGAAATAGGGACAAGAGATGAATTACATCAGCAGTGATTTGAAAAGATCGAAATGAATATTGAATTTGGGACGTACAGTGTTATCATGCAAGAAAAGTTGAGCTCAGGTGAGGGAGATGAGGCATGAAAGCCTCCAATCAATATATTTAAAAGATATTGATGTACTAGTATTAAATCTATGATTTATTCTTGCTGGGAAATTGCTTTAAGTTTATAATGGAAATTACCAGTGTTAGAGGCAAGCCAAAAATGATCTATACTCAAATTAGTATTCGTGTATCTAATATCATCATCATCATCATCATCATCGTCATTTTTACATCTTGCTAACAAGGGCAGAGGTTAGACTTACTGGGGTAGTATTCTATGGCTGGATGCCCTCCCTTTCACCGACCCTTATTCTTTTATCACACAAGGAATTAGTGTTTCACTGATCTTGGCATGCAATCATGGGGTCATGGGGTGCATTGTTTATAGATGTAAACAAACACACTTTGATGCATGCATTATCAATGTGAACACCACTGAAGCAAATACGCTCACACGCTCTCTCTCTCTCTCTCTCTCTCTCTCTCCCTCTCCCTCTCTCTTATTCTCTTATTCTCTTACACACACATGTATATGGTAAGCTTCTGTACAGTTTCCAAGTACTAAATTTTTACAAATGAGGTACTGATTAACATGAAGCTATTGAAAAAGATGTGTTCCTTTGATGCCATGTTTTTACAATTAATGAATATCAAAAATTTTGTTGAAAATAATCATGAAGTGAAGAAAAGACAACATTAGCATACTGAAAAATATTACTATCACTTATTTTACCACATATGGGAGACAACTATGAATTTGTTCCAGTGTAATTAGACTTCATTAGGGAAAGTATAAACTTCATCAAATTTGTTAGTATTAACCTAAATATTATTTTTTATGCAGATGGTTATCTGGGTAGCTAACTTCGGTGTTAATTGATCTAGATTGATGTAAATCATCATCATCATCATCATCATCGTTTAACGTCCGCTTTCCATGCTGGCATGGGTTGGTCGATTTTGACTGAGGACTGGCAAACCAGATGGCTGCACCAGGCTCCAGTCTTGATTTGGCAGAGTTTCTACAGCTAGATGCCCTTCCTAACGCCAACCACTCTGAGAGTGTAGTGGGTGCTTTTTACATGCCACCAGCATGGGGCCAGTCAGGCGGTACTGGCAGCAACCTTGCACAAATCCTTTTACACATGCCACCAGCACAGGTGCCAGTAAGGCGACTTTGGTAACGATCACGCTCGAATGGTGCCCTTTTATGTGCCACTGGCACAGAAGCCAGTTGGCTGCTCTGGCAACGATCACGCTTGGATGGTGCTCTTGGCACCCTACTAGCACGGGCACAAGTGCCAGTAAGGTGACACTGGTAACGATCATGCTCGAATGGTGCCTTTTAAGTGCCACTGGCACGGAAGCCGGTTAGCTGCACTGTCAATGATCACGCTCGTATGGTGCTCTTTGTACCCTGCTAGCAAATAAATGTGAATAATACATGAAATACTATGGAGTAAGCATGCAGATAAGGATGTCATGTAACAGATTTTTCTAACCCATGCTAGAATGGATCACAAAAATTAGCAGAAAAATATTGATGATAATAATCACAAGGTTAATTGCAAATTTTAATTAAACTTTTCCATATTTATGTCACACCTGATTTAATATACTTACACACGCACAAACACATACACACAGACACACACACACTCACACACACACACATACATATATATATATATATATATATATATATATATAGATAGATAGAAAGACAGATATAAAATATATGCATACAATATTAAATATGCAATATATACACAAGGGCACAACATGAGCACCTAACATCGTTAAAAATAGAAGTTAAAAATATTTCTGTGCCACCATATAGTCACAAGTTAATTTTTAGTGACATCAGGTGCTCATGTAGTGCCCTTGTGTATATATGTAGATAATAACATCCCTATATCTATATCTATATATATATATGTATGTATACCATTCTGCTTGAATAATGGATCTGCAGATACAATATCCCTGCATATCTCATGTTTGTTTTCATTCCTCCACTTCACTCTATATTTCATATCTTCTCTAGAATAACTATTGCTTAACCATTTTCTCACAGCGTCTCTGATGAAGGGATATATAAAATATCCTGGAAACAGCTGTAAGACCTCTTTGTAAATGTTTTGAAATCTTTCACAGCTTTGGATTTTTTATCTCCTTTTGTTAATTATATATATGTGTGTGTGTGTGTGTGTGTGTGTGTGCATGTGTGCGTGTGTGTGTATTTCTGTGTGTGTGTATATATATATATATATGTATCATCATCATCATCATCATCATCATCGTTTAACGTCCGTTTTCCATGCTAGCATGGGTTGGATGGTTCGACCGGGGATCTGGGAAGCCAGAAGGCTGCACCAGGCTCCGGTCTTATCTGGCAATGTTTCTACAGCTGGATGCCCTTCCTAATGCCAACCATTCCGTGAGTGTAGTGGGTGCTTTTTACATGCCACCTGCACTGGTGCCAGGCGAGGCTAGCATCGGCCACGGTCGGATTGTTGCATTTTACGTGCCACCTGCATGGAAGCCAGTCGAGGTGACACTGGCTTCGGCCACGATTCGGATGGTGCTTTTTACGTGCCACCGACACGGAAGCCAGTCGAGGCCGCGCTGGCATCGGCCACGATTCGGATAGTGCTTTTTACGTGCCACCGACACGGAAGCCAGTCGAGGCCGCGCTGGCATCGGCCACAATTCGGATAGTGCTTTTTACGTATCTCCAGTCCAGGGGTCCTGGCGTCTGCCGGGTGCTAGTCATAGGATTGGTTCAATTTCGATTCCGATTTCACTTGCCCCAACAGGTCTTTGCAAGCAAAGGGGGGTAGGCATAGGTGCCTGTCGTCGGATGAGGTTCGATATCGACTTCGCTTGCCTCAACAGGTCTTTGTGTTCAAGGGAGGAAAGGCATGCATAAGTGGGCTGGACTCACTTGTCCTGCCGGGTCTATTCACGCACAGCATATTTCCAAAGGTCTTGGTCGCTGGTCATTTCCTCAGTGAGACCTAAAGTTCGAAGGTCGTGCTTCACCACCTCGTCCCAAGTTTTCTTGGGTCTACCTCTTCCACGGGTTACCTCCACTGTTAGGGATTGGCACTTTTTCACACACCTATCTTCATCCATTCTCGCCACATGACCATACCAGCGCAATCGTCTCTCTTGCACACCACAACTGATGCTCCTTAGGTACAACATTTCTCTCAGGGTACTAACGCTCTATCGAGCATGCACACTGACATTACACATCCATCGGAGCATACTGGCTTCATTTCTTGCGAGCTTACGCATGTCCTCAGCAGTCACGGCCCATGTTTCACTGCCATGTAGCATGGCTGTTCGTACACATGCATCATACAGTCTGCCTTTAACTCTGAGCGAGAGGCCTTTAGTCACCAGCAGAGGTAAGAGCTCCCTGAACTTTGCCCATGCTATTCTTACTCTAGCCGTTACACCTTCAGCACACCCACCCCCACTACTGACTTGGTCACCAAAATAACGGAAGCTATCAACTACTTCTAGTTTTTCCCCCTGGAAAGTGATGGAAGTTGTTTTCTGCAGATTTTCAGAGGTTAATGCTCCCGAGCATCTGCCACATACAAAAACCATCTTCCTAGTTAGCCTTCCTATGACATGGCTGCACCTCTCATGTGTCCATAGCTTACACTTGGTGCATCTTATAGAGTTTCTACCTACACCTTTTCTACAGATCGAGCAGGGCCATCTACCTGAAGGCGTTTGTGATTTGTCTACCCTCCTACTTATTACGACTTTGGTTTTAGCTAGGTTGACTCTAAGGCCCTTCGATTCTAAACCTTGCTTCCACACCTGAAACTTCTTCTCCAGTTCTGATAGTGACTCAGCAATTAGAGCAAGGTCATCAGCATAGAGGCGCTCCCAGGGGCATCCTGTCTTGAATTCCTCCGTTATTGCCTGGAGGACTATGATAAATAGGAGGGGGCTGAGGACTGAGCCTTGGTGGACCCCTACCTCTACCCGGAATTCTTCACTGTACTCGTTGCCAACCCTCACCTTACTAGCAGCGTCCCTGTACATGGCTCGCACAGCTCTCACTAACCATTCATCTATTCCTAGTTTCCTCATTGACCACCAGATGAGGGATCGGGGGACACTGTCGAAGGCTTTCTCCATGTCAACAAAAGCCAGGTACAGGGGCTTATCTTTGGCTAGGTATTTCTCCTGCAGCTGCCTTACCAGGAATATAGCATCAGTGGTACTTTTCCCTGGCACGAACCCAAACTGCATCTCATCTAAACTAACTCTCTCTCTAATTAGTTGGCTTATGACCCTCTCTGTAACCTTCATCACCTGATCCAACGGCTTGATACCTCTGTAATTATTTGTATCTAGGGCATCACCTTTACCTTTGTAGCAGTTGACTATTATGCTGCTACACCAGTCATTGGGTATGACTCCTTTATGTATCACCTGGTTAACTATATGGGTGACTAGGCTATAGCCGACACTACCAGATATTTTGAGCATCTCTGCAGTGATACCTGATGGGCCTGGGGATTTCTCTGTCTTCATGCTTCTAATTGCCTTAACTACCAAGGAACTATCAACCCTGATAGCTGGTCCCTCTGTTGAGTCAACGTTCGGCAGACTCTCTTTATCCCATATATGTATATATCATGTCATCACGTGACCAACCAGGCTATCAGATGTTATTACATATCACTGGTCACAATGCCCTTCACATTGTTTTAGCCTTCAAATGACGCCACCCCACTGGCTAAGTGAGCAGGCCAACAGAAGAAAGAGTGAGAGAAAGTTGTGGTGAAAGAGTTCAGCAGGAATCAGCACCGCCCCCTGTCGGAGCCTCGTGGAGCTTTAGTGTTTTCCCTGAGTAAACACTCACAATGCCCGGTCTGGGAATCAAAACCACAATCCTGCAACCGCAAGTCCACTGCCCTAACCACTGGGCCATTGCGCCTCCACATGTATATATATATATATATATATATATATACATACATGTGTATATATATATATACATATATATGTATGTATATATGTATGTATATATATATGTATATATATATGTATATATATAATATTATTAGAGACAAAACCACTATTTTGCAAAACAAACAAGGAAAGACTTAATCAATACATAAAATTTTATATTTTATATTTTATATTTTATATTTAATTGTTGATAGGTTTATTTTAGTTTATATACTGTTTATATATTGATTATATATGGATTATATATAGGTTATAAATAGATTATATATTTATATTTTTTCATTAATACTTTAATTATTTTAAAATTATTATTTTTATATTTTAAAATATTGATATTTTAGATTGGAAGTCCACCTGAAGATTGTCGATCAAGACAAGAAACAATTGTAGTGGCGGTTTTTTTGACTTTTTATTAAAATTTTATGTATTGATTAAGTCTTTCCTTGTTTGTTTTGCAAAATAGTGGTTTTGTCTCTAATAATATTATATAATATTTTACTATAAAATTGGATTTAATCCTAAATCTGATTTTTTCCCTGTAAATTTGGATTTATTCCCTAATATTTATTATATGTATATATATATATATATGCATATATATGTATATATGTATGTATGTATATATATATATGTATATGTATATATATGTATATATATATGTATGTATATATATATATATATATGCATATATATGTTTATATGTATGTATGTATATATGTATATATATATATATATATAAGTTATATGTGATTATTGTTGTTATTAGATTAGATTTTGCAGTACGCTTACAAGTAAACTATGTCTTTTATTTCATTTCACTAAAATTTATTCATACACAATCAAAAGTTATCTTCCAAATTATGCTATATATATATATATATATATATATATGTGAAGTTTCCTTCTCAGCATTTGCCTATTTAATTACAAATCGTCATTCTAAATTGAGAATCGTAGCCAGTTTGAGGATTCAATTGACTTGTTATGACAAAATGCCTTGCTATCAGGCTATATTTAGAAAACCGAATCCCAAAATTCAATTCCCATTCTTCAAAAACTGTTAATGCCATTAGGGGTATTGCTGATTTCCTTTGCACTTTTAAGGCTACAAAATTCTTTAAATCAATGATCTTTGGAAAAAGTTTCTACATCAGTCATGGTTCTGTGAAAGCTTTCAGGTTTACAGGTCTTGGAATTGAGTTGCTTCATCAATAGATTGCATTTCGAAGGAGACTAACAGCAAATTCCGTTTAAATTCTTTGAAGACGATTTGGTCAGTGACTCATGGTTCCTGCTGTGAGGAGAATTATTACTCTCTCACACATTACCGATCATATATTTCTTTATTTGAGGTATGTTGTTGTTGCTGTTAATGATGTCTAGATCCTTGGTCAGATATGATTATGGCCAAAGGTATTCCAGCAGTGGCTGTCACACCTGTATTTTTAAACATACTGCATCTAGTACTATATTATCCAATGACTCTTCATTTCTTAGGCGAAGTGTGATTTGAGGAAGATTTGGCTACTTCAAATAACTGCTATTTCTAGCATATCAAACAATTATGTTGATGGTCTCCAGTCATCTCTATTAGAAATGAGATTTTTCTAAAGTAAATTTAACCTCAAACTTTTCCAATGTTGATATAATTCTATCCAGACACACTGAACATTTATATATGCACTATGTCAACATAAATGATATCTATATATGACATGTCTTTCTCTCTCTCTCTCTCTCTACTCTCTCTCTCTCTCTCTCTCTCTACTCTCTCTCTCTCTCTACTCTCTCTCTCTCTACTCTCTCTCTCTCTCTCTCTCTCTCTCTCTCTACTCTCTCTCTCTCTCTCTACTCTCTCTCTCTCTCTCTATATATATATATGTGTGTGTGTGTGTGTGTGTATACATATATATATATATATATACTGCAAAAATAATAAGGGTAAAAAATTTAGAGAAATTTTCCTACAACTGGTCAGCATGCATAATAGAGTCAATAGACAACATATTTTCATAAAATAGTGTACGTATTTATACACAAAAGAGGTGACCTTTAACAGAACACCCTACATGCTGGAAAGGGCAGTTAAAGCCCAAATCATGAATAAGAGTCATTTCAAAGCGGATGAAAAATGAAAACATTTTTATAATTACTATAAATGTTTTTATTTTCCATTCCCTTTGAAATTACTCCTATTTGTGGTTTGGGCTTTAACTGCCCTTTCCAGCATGTAAGGTGTTTTGTTAAAGGTCACCTCTTTTGTGTATAAATACGTACACTTTCATATGTATATATATATATATATATATATAATAAAGAGATGGTTTGTTGTCAACTTAATGTGGCAGTCCCAGGAATTATATATATATATATACATATATATAATTAAGATTCAGTTGAATTAAGTACCTAAGTTGGAGCACCAACTCAGTCTCGTATCATCCGTGCAGCTCGAAGTAAGGTGAATAAAATGATTGCATTGTTCAATTAAAAGGTGCTGCTTGAAACGGTTGTTCTGCATTACTACCTCATATCCTGTTGCTTATTTTGATTGCATGAATATTATATATATATATATATATAATGAAATTATTGTGTATAGTGCTGAGGTGCACAACAACTCGTATATATACCGGGGATCTGGTGCAGCCTTCTGGCTTCCCAGATCCCCGGTCAAACCGTCCAACCCATGCTAGCATGGAGAACGGACGTTAAACGATGATGATGATGATGATGATGATGATATATATATATATATATATATATATATATGTACACACTCTACACCTATGCATCTATCATTAGATAAATTATATTTCTATATGCTACATCTACATGTTATATCTTCAAATATTACATTCATATATGCTAAGTCCATAGCATATATACTTAGTCTATCTTAGCATATATATACGTCTATATATACTTTGAATATACTATATCTAAATGCTTTATATTTATACGTTATTCCCTATATATGCTGTGTCAGCATATAAGCCATATCTATACATATTCTATCTATATAAATATACTATAAACACATGCATATCTATCTATCTATCTATCTATCTATCTATCTATCTATCTATCTATCTATCTATCTATCTATCTATCTATCTATATATATATATATATATATATATATATATATATATATATACATATATACCATATGTATACAACATGGGTGCATACCTGTAATGTCTATAACTGCTATATTTCACTCTACTGCACCTGTAATTGATTGCAGGTGCCATATTTCTTCATATGATATTCTGGTTAAGAGATTGAGAATCTCTAACAGAAATGGAAACTCTAAATTCAATTCTTTCCCAATTGTGTATGTGTGTGTGTGTGTATATATGTGAATGTGTGTGTGTTCTGAAAAATGGCACTTGGAGACATTCAGAGAATACTTTATTTGGGAGATTGTATGATAGGCATCTTCTATTGAAGCTAAGCATATTCCAGCAAACACTAAAATCCAAGCATTTTTAATTAAATAAATATATTACTCACATTCTTTATAGTTTTGAAATACAAAATGGTGAATTTATCATATTTTGGGAGTGAGGTAGGAAAGTAGAGCTATAGCGCTATAAAACTGCTATCATTCATGTAAGGTAGGTTTCAAATATTGGAAGGAAAATTGAGTCAAATAAATTTCTTCTCAACAAAAATGAAGCGAAATGCTGACAACTGGGAATGAAAATGGAGTTTATTGACTTTGTTTTCTTGAAGCTCAGCTTTTCTTCATTTGCTTCCTTCACTTTTATAGCTCTCTTGTCTCTTTCCATACTGGTATGGATTAAGCAAATATATCATTAGAGTATGGTTTTACAGCTGGATGTTACTTGTTTTTCAATTAAGGGTCATCTTATTCCATGTGTCTTCAAAGCCGGTTGATGATTTGTTGAATTGGTAAATGAGAATGACATCATTGCTTACCGCTCTGTTTGGTGTTCTGAGATTAGTGAAATGGAGAATGTTATGCTTAGACGGGGAGTCCTGGCACACATGTTCATAACATGATGGATTCTATTAATTGTACCCAAGGGCAAGGACATGATGGTGCTATGTCAGCTCCCACCGAGTTTGTATCTCCTGACTTATACTGACACGGCATTGACAACTTTGAAGCTATGATAAAAAAGACACTTACCCAAAGTGAACACACACATACAAACACACAGAGGAGTGTTGAACACAAAGCTATTTAGTAACAAAGAAAACATCTTTACCACACAGCCACGCCTTGTGCACACAAACCAAGATTAAATCGAATGCTTTGTTTTATATATTTTTTTTTACTTTTGTCGTGTAACATTGAGATTATTTAGTCATGATTGGGTTAATCTACTTTTACTTAATGTAGTGAGCTTTTCACAACCTTTTGATATGTTAGACAGATATTACATTGTTAACGTATCAATGTATGACTTTCAAATGGCCAGCTCTGATTTCTCTAAATTGCTCTACTGTCTATCCTAATTGTTTACATGTCATTCTTCCATTCATTATAGTTCTTACAAATATCTTTGTTATTGATTTGTCTGTGTGTGTAACCACATGTGAGTACGTATGCATGTGTGTGTGTTTGTGTGCACACACTTTTTCTCTCTATTTCTCTATACATCTATGTTCCGAAATATATGTATACAGACAGTTTTGTCTATATTTTTGTGTGTGTTTATTTTCAGAAACCAATGTTAGCACACGTATGTACACACAGTTTTGTGTATATTTCTGTGTAAGCTTATATTTATACACCAATTTTAACATGTGTGTACAAACGTTTTTGTGTGTCTGATTCTGTATGCAATTATGTTCTTAAGCCAATATTATCACA
>NC_043013.1:55257838-55265338 GCF_006345805.1 Octopus sinensis | reverse complement strand
AGTTCAAACGAGTACCAGTTAAATACTGCGGTTGATGTAATCCACTAACATGCAACTAGGAATGAGTGTCTGTTGTTAAGCAAGAAATCAATATTCCATATAGATTTTCCTCAATTTACAGATCAATAATAAGTAATAATCTGTTTTCTATAATTCAACACTTCGTCACGCCTTGTAATATAGTTGATATTTTGTAATTTCATGTTGTGCTGGACTGTATAACCTCATAACATATATATATATATATATATATATCATCATCATCATCATTATCGTTTAACGTCCGTTCTCCATGCTAGCATGGGTTGGATGGTTCGACTGGGGTTCTGGGGAGCCAGAAGGCTGCACCAGGCTCCAGTCTAATCTGGCAATGTTTCTACAGCTGGATGCCCTTCCTAACGCCAACATATATATGTATATATACATATACATACAAACAAACACGCATATGTGTGTCTGTGTATAGACATGTTTATGTGTGTGGATGTATATGTATGCACATGACTGTATGTATATATCTAATTACAAACCTTTACTTTTTGAGTTCAAATCCTATCCCTATCAGCTTTGCCTTTAATCACTTTTTTGGTGAAGGAAATAAAGTAGCAGTCAAGTACTGAAGGGATTTTTTTTCTTTAAATTTCTATAAAACTTCCTAGATTTAAATGGAATTATACTCGAAGCTAAGGAAGACATAAAGCATGGATCATCGTTCGTTTGCTTCAATTAATCAAAGAAGAAATTACATTAACGATGGAAGAAGTTGTCTTTGTATGAAAGTCTCCTTTAATATAGATTAAGCAAATATGTAAATGAAAAATAGATTTTATTTTTTCCATAAAACACTGCATGATTTATGGAGATAGCTTTCCAGCTTCCTAAGCAAGACAACAAATGGAGTGATGGATTATATTCTTTGAGACCAAGAATTCAAAGAATTTTCTGATGTGGCATTGAAGATACTGTTTTGATAACTAAACAACAATAAAGTCTTGGTTAACTACTTAAAAAAATATATTTCACTGATTCCAATCTGTTGTTGTCGCTTTATATATATTTAAAAAATTCCAATGATAGGAAGAGAGAGGAATTGGTAAAATATTCATAAGAAGGTTTTGAAGGTAAGGCATTAAAAAAATTAAAAAGAGGTGGAAGGAAATTTGCTTGGATGTAAAAACCATTAAATCTCAGATATTATTTATTGCCTTATTTTTTTAAATCTTGGAAACATAGTAAATTGTCATGATGAGGAACTGAAACACAAAATAGACTTAATACCAGCAGAACTTAATATAATCCCACTTGGGGTGAGTGGGGGTAGGCATGGTTGTGAGATTAACAACTTCATTTTGCACTTATGTGATTCTGGGTTCTATCTCAATGCATGGCGACAAGTTAAATGCCTTTATGCAAAGACTCAGATTTAACCAAAACCTTCTGATAAAATTTGTAGCATTTTACAGAATCCTGTCAGAGAAACAATTCCTGTTTGTAGTAGTAGTAGTAGTAGTAGTAGCAGCAGCAGCAGCAGCAGCAGCAGCAGTTGTAGTACTTTGTGGGCATGCCCTGTAACAACACATTGCTACATCTTACATTTGTTGAATGACAAACCTGCAACGCATGGGTCTGTCTGGGTGGTCAGTACTGGTGAGTGTTTTATGAGGTCAAAGTACAAATCCTACCTGATCTCTTTTTGTCATCTTTTACAGCACACAGAAGAAATGTTGGGCCTATTCTTTGGCATGCCTGTCCCCAAACAGCACTAGAGCGACATGAAATGTTTTGCTGAAGAACATGACATGCAGCCCAATCTAGGAATCGAACCTAGAATCTGTTGATCATGAGTGTAACACCCTAACCATCAAGCCATGTGCATATGGAGCAATAAGCTTAATCTATTGCTCAGGTCAACACAAACATCTGGTCCTTGGGGTCCTTTAGTCAAGGGGTCCATTCTGAAACTTAGGCCAGATCTTTCTTAGTTAACCTTTTTAATTTCAAGGCACCAGACTCTGGCCATAGTTCTATAAAAAAATTCCCTAATTTAAAGAATAAAATGTTTCGACTGGTACAAGAATGCACTTAATACAAACAGTGGGCTATACACCTGTTGTAATTTAACCATCCATAGTCTGATAATATTTCAGAATAAAATTCCTTCTGCAGATATTCTTAGACCAGACGCTGCTATAATCAGTATAAACTGGTTACAGCAGCTATGCCATCAATTCCTAGGGATATCCGAGAAAGGAATTTTATTCTGAAATATCATATCAGACTATGGATGACTAAATTACAACGGGTATATAGTCCACTGTTTGTATTATAGTGCATTGCTGTACCATTCGAAACATTTTATTCTTTGCAAACAATACACAATGCTTCATGCAAACTACAATACTCTCTTTTCCTATTTTAAAGCAATTTGAAATAAAAACTTCCATCAAAATTCCATGCTCATTTATTTTCCAAATTCCAGTTTATTAAACAAATTTATTTTACTAAATTCATCATTACTTTCAAAATTAATTGGTCAAGGCAGTGTATTTCAACAGAAGCAGATCAGTAAAAGGGTTAAGAATAACTTGCATTCTTTGTACCACCAATCTGTGAAGCCCAAAAGAGCATTATGAATTTTCTAAACCATAGAAAGCAATATATTGGCTTGTGGAAGCTACTCTTAATATAAATTGCAAGGCATTTTTTATAAGGTATTTCTTGACAGAAAGTATTTATAATGCAATGACAAAACTGTTATGTTCCTCTATAATATACAGTCAGCCAAATTGGTGAATGAAACAAAAGAAAACCAGCATCTAAGCATACCCCAAGTGGTTAAATTAGCGTTAATATATTCAATATAGTGTGCAAGAAATATCTGATTAAAAAAAATTTATATGGTAAGGAAAAAAATAAGTGATTAATATTATTTTGATAATTTTGGTAAGGGAGATAACTGTGGCTATGTTTCAGTCTGATTAGATTTCTTTTGTAAAGCATAGGTACTTGCTGAAGTAGTGATGGGAAATCACTAAATAGATTAAAAAGGGTGAGAGCCACAAGATATTAAAACCTCATTCAAAAGAGGTCTCCACTATCAATGCAGTCTCCATTGTAACATTGTACAGACACACACACACACACACACACACACACAAGTAGACACACCAACATGTAATGGAATAAACAGGAGAAATAGAACTCAATATATGGAAATATATTTTTTATTGGTAGAAAAGTTACAAGTTTATAGATGGAGCACATATATCCCAATATGATATAATGCAATATAATATATTATATGACATAATAGTATTTACATATGTACGTGAAGTATATATACATACTTATACACATCCATATATATGCATATATATAAATGTGTTCATATATAAATATACATATCCATGTATATATATATATATATATATATATATATGCATACATATCCATGTATGTATACATATATATATACATACACACATATATATATGTGTGTGTGTTTGTATGTACATAAGTATATCGTCATATATTCTTCATGGAAATTAAATAAAAAGATAATCAAAACCTAATTAGAAGCCATTAACACCTACATGAGGTAATTGTTCTCCTAATTTTCTCTCTTTCTCCCTCTCTCTTTTCTACTCTTCTCTCTTTCTCTTATCTCTCTCCCTCCCTCTTTCTTTCTCTCTCGCTCTCTCTGTCCAGTTTTGGTTGCCAAGAGAAAAAAATGTCTATCTCAAGAGGAGGCAGCAGATACGGAAATAGAAGCATTATCTCTGTATGTTTACCTATAGGATCTATTGACCACTTCATGTCTCTCTTGCTTTCTTCCCCCCCTCTCTCTCTCCTCATATATGTGTTTGTGAGAGTATGTAGAAATGGATATGCTTGTATATGTATGTGCATGTGTGTGTGTGTGTATAAACATGTATGTATGTGTGTATGTATGTCTAGATACATATGTGTTGGTGTGTATTTGTGTGTATATGTGTGTGTATATAATATATGTCTATGCATATGTATATGTATCTATATATATATATACATATGTGTGTATGTGTAAATATATGTATACATACATATATATGAATATATATGCTTATATATGTATATTCATTTATGCACGTATGTGTGTGTGCATGTGTGTGTATACATACATTTGCAGACACATATCTCTCCTTTTATCTGCCTGTTCATCTATATAAACTCTATTCTTTAGTCAGGGTCTTTGTAAAATGGCAGATGTTGAAGAGTGGTGAGCAAGAAGACCACCCACCAAATGGACACCTTCACATACCTAGAAGGCTCCCTAGAAATAGTTAACAGCTCCTGTTACATATATGAGTTAATCAGTAACAAGAGTGATCAGATCAAATGCAGAGTAACCAGAGTAAAATAAATTAGGATGAAAATGTTTCATGGAATTATTTTTTCTCCCAGCAACAAAAGGATTGTTTTTGTGAGTGAAGAGCAAACTGTGTGATGCTTGGATACCTAGTGTTGTATTGAATTTTATTGAAGCCTGGTCTCTGAACGAGGATGATGCATGAAGGACAGAAAGAAATGAAGATGATTTGCTGAGTGTGTAATGAATGAGTGTGAATGAGCAACAGAAGAGAAATGAGATGAGCGAAGGACTGGGTATGTGAGGTATCAACTGAAGTTGGGAGAGGAAGGTGAGTACACTGGTACAGACTTGTGATATGCAGAGAGGGTGATAGATGGATAAAGAAGTACCAAGGGAGCTCAATGAAAGGATCGTGTAGAACTGAAAGACAAAAAATATGGAAAGAAGTGATGAAGGCTGATCTCAAGAGACTGAACCTCACAAAGGACAAAATTATCAGAACAATATTAACCATTCTTATTTTGTATTTGGGCTCTGTACATACTGGACATATTTTTCATCTGGACACATCATCCTGTTTTTGTTTTCAAATTCATGCAGTTTCCTCTGAAATTTTATCTAAAGCTGCTCATAAGCTCAATTAAAAGAAGATTTTAAAACAATGTGTCTTCACTAATTACAGCTGTTTCTCATCGTGTATTGTAAGCAGACAATCCTCCTTTGGAATGTGGGTGGGACAATGACTTGCATTGAAACAGAAACATGAGCAGTGCCTGATGAAACCCAATTTGCTCAAACTACCGGAAGCATAAATGAAAACACTTGACGATGGAACTTTTGTTACAAGAGCATCAAGAAAAAGACCAGCAGGGTTGGCGGCCCTACATCACAAGGGCCAAGAAATATAAAAAGGATGTGTAGGTCTCCATATGTCACATGGGGAAGGAAAGGTACTATAGAATGGTGGTGATCCTATACCCTAAAGAAGAGGAGGCACTACTATCCAATATGGAATGGTATGTGACCAGGGTGACATTCAGCAATGAACAATCTGAAATATATAAAGGGTACTTCATTTTAGAGAAGCATGGAACTTTGTTTTAAATTCCCACATGAACATGTAGGATCTTAGAATAGAGATGCAGCTACTGTTCACCCTTGAAAACATGCAGAAGATCCCCAACCTCATTCACTTGGACAGTGCAGATCTGATAAGCATTTGTGATAGAAGTTAGGAGAGAACTAAGTGAAGCACTTAAGGTAGTTTGAGAGGTTTCAGTAACTAAGGTAGAAGGGGGTCAAAAACCCCTTATTGCAAATACTACGACTGCAACAACATCAACATCACCAGCACTAAGAAAACATGAATGTGGCGAAAACCACATCAAAAGAAACAACAACAACAACAATAACAATCAAATAGAGAAACTAAACTCCTTCAGTTTCATCTTTCTGGATAGAAACAACAGTGAGTTATGGAGTCTCAGAGATGAAAATAGAAATACAGAACCGGATGGCTTTGGGGAATTAATCTTGCAAATACTTAAATATTACTGTTGAAGATCTTAGCAGAAATTTAGAAGATGCTAAAGAATAAATTCTCGTGCTATTTAAAGATTTTGCTGAAAACTGTTGGACAAGAATGTTTCGGTGGGGTTTTCCAATGAACACCTTCTTGAAGAAACAACCAAATTGTTTTACTTTCACCAAAGGCCAAGGTAAATGCTGCTCTCTCTCTTATTATTGTCTCTCCAACCAACAAAGCCATACATAGAGCAAGTTGCATAAACCTATGTGGACTTGAGAGTCATCTTGGAAGCAAGGTCTCTTGCTCTATCACCCCAGGTCATTAGATAAAGGTATTGCTGACTTCATAATCTTAAAAAAATCTTTAGTGTCTATGAGGTGGAGAACTTGCTTAACCAGAATGAGGAGGTGGAGTGGTAGTGGTGCTTTCTCAGTCTTCCTTGAGTCTATACTGTTGGGTGTGAGCAGCAGTAAAAGTGGTATCTTTAGAGTGGTGGCCATTAATGTCCTGACTTGGCAAAGCCACTTAATTTCTTCAGACCGGTAGGAAGATGAAATAGATTGTGAGTCAAGGAATGCCGGTGCAGATGAGAAAATATTTGAATGAGGGTGCTCTCATTGATAAATTCTAGACAATAACTCTGCTGAATTCAGAGTTTAAGATTTTATCCCAAGTGCCAGAAATCTGTTGGTGCCTCTCTTTGGTAGCGTAATCAGGAAAATGCAAACTTTCACAATCCCAAACAAATCTGTTGACAATAACCAGCATTGTAACAAAGCTGGCTTTGTTGAGACCATAATGTATTTGGATCCATGAAAACCTTTAAATATGTTGACCCTCATTACTTGGCAGCTGTCCTGATGGAAGGCAATTTTGGTTTGTTTTCAAAGACTAGAGCATTTCAAAATACAGTGCTATCTGCTCGGTGGATACACTAAATATTATGGTATTTTGGAACACTCTGCCCAAATCGTGATGTGGGAGAGCTGTGTCAGCATATACAGACATGTCCCAATAATGGTGTGAGATATCAAGGAAGTTGAGGTGATTGGCAGCATTCTAAAGATTTACATGACAGTAATGGGGAAAATGTTCAACCTGGAAGAGTTAGTAGTCTTGCAACTCAGCTGTCCAGATTAGGAAACAACCAATACTGTTGGTTGAGCATTACATGGCTTGGGGATTGCTTTGCTTCAGACCTCCTGGGGGAAAAGGAATTGGGATAAAACTATGAACAGAACGAACTGAGAGGAGCAATTCTTGTAGAAGTGGCAAACCTGAATAATCCACTGACTGTTGGGCTTCGTTTCAGTTTCCATATGACCAGACTGAAATGTCTGCACTTGTGGAATTGAACTCATGACTCTATGACCACGAGTTGAAGACCCTAACCACTAAGCCATCTGCCTTCACAATGCATGTACATGTACTGAGACTGACCTTTGTAGGGATTCCTGAACAATGAGCTGGTGGGATTGTCCTTCGTTAAGGCATGTTTCTGCAGTTTATCTCTCTGATAGAGCTGTTGTTATGGGTCAAATGAAACCCAAAATGTGGCCCCTGGTATCAAGAGTGGTACCAGGCCCTCGCTGCTCTTGCCCAACAAGGTGATGTCCAGTTG
>NC_043013.1:55250338-55252838 GCF_006345805.1 Octopus sinensis | reverse complement strand
AGAGAAAATTTGGAATATATATTCTATCAGAGTAAAGATCATTTTTCTTACTTATATGCTGACAAATGCACAATATTCTCAACCACAACTACTGCTTCTGCCACCACCACCACCACCACCAACAATAACAACAACAATAGATAACTATATATGTTCCTCTACATGTTCAGTTGCCAGCTAGAAATAGCTGCCAAACCTCCTTGGAATCACAACTGAAAGAAAAGCATGTCCCACCCACTAACAGAAAAAAAAAAAGAAAATAGAGACGTTATGATCACAAATACATTTTATTATAGGCCTGCTTCATCAGGACAGACCTGGGGCTAAGCAACAACAATCACAACAACAATAGTAATATTTAATCTATCATTTTATAGTAAACATTAATATATTTGTTCTCAAAAATAGAAGATAGAAAATAGAAAATACAATATTTTGTTAATATACACAACTTGGATTTTTTTTTCTGTAGTGAAAAAAATCCCTTTTCTCCTCTCATCCATACAGAGCAAATAAGATCCTGTTTTTCTCTATTTTTGTTATTGTTAATAACATACACTACATTTTCACTATTTATATCTCCTTACAATATATTTTTATAATATAGCAAGCTTCTCTTCTTTTATACAAAAACTAGCCATCTTTTCATCAGGCTTGTGTTTGCTTCAATCTCTTTTACACTCAGCTTACTTCTACCGCATTATATCATCTTATTTCCTTTTCTCCCTTTGAAGACACTATTTTATGTTGTATAAAAGATTTACATTTGCCAAACTAACAGCCTTACTATGGAATTTATGTTTCACTTAGTTATGTATTTTGTAGCATTTCAATTGTTGTTTGTTGTTGTTGACTAAATGGACTCTTGGAACATACCAGACAATTTAATATAATTTAACCAATGCATGTTCTGTTATTATCCCTCCTCATCATCTTTTCTTACCTTTTTTTTTTACTCTAAATATCAGTGTTTATTAACCAAAATATTTTTTCCATCTTCCACCCCACACACATTCCATTTATACTGAAAATATCTCATTTAAACACACCAAAGTGAGAATGTTTTTGTCTTCTTTAGGTTTTATGTTCAAGGTAGCTTCTTAAAAGAAAAAACTGAAAAAAAGAAAAAAAAAAATTTGGTGTGTTTCCTCAACCCCTAAAGTTATTTTGGTTGATGCCAACCCCTACCTGTTTCTTACTTTTGATTCTATTTCTTTAAAAGCTTTCTTAATGTGGTTCTAAACTTGTTTCCTTGAAAACAGAAAACTTAGCATTGTGAATATTATACAATGCCGGTTTCAATGGCATCTGCTTATGTCACCAGAAATTTCATCATCATCATCATCACTGTCAGTATCAACATAATCACCCTCAGCTTTATAATCTTTATCATCATCATCATCAATATCATTATCACTGTTGTCATCATCATCAGCATCAAGAAATAAAAAAGTTTTTTTTGGTTTATTTTTTTCCTTAACATTTTTTATATAAAAAAAACACAATTACAAGCTAAAAAGTAGAAAATTTGAACTGATGGTGCATGTTCTTCTCTTTAAGTATATAATCTATGTATATATGCATTTGTGTATATATGTATATGTGTATATATGTATCTGTGTGAGTGTCTGCATGTTCATGTTGGAGTTTGTAAGAGAGAATATTTTAAAGTTTTGTCTTCATGGTTTAGCCAAGAGAAGGCAATGTCCATGACATTTGCTGCCCTCATGGACAGGAAATAATGAGTAACCAAATGCAGTTTTCATATTTTTATAAGGATTTGTCATTCCCTTCTTTTTACTTCACATCACCTCTAACATTATTATTATTATCATTATTTTTATTATTGTTTTTATTGGGCCCTGTAGATTGGAGAAGAACAGTTAAGTGAGACTGTGTACCGTCTGGGATCAGGGTGACCCTGGATTTGTGGAGTTCCTTGATTGGTTCCAGTTGGAGGTTCTCTATAACAATAACTGCATCCTCACATATTTTGTGTACTAAGTTTATTTGATATCTCACCTCTCCTTCCTCTCCCTTTATTCTCCTTGTCTTTTTTTTATGTACCCCATCTCCTGATACCAACTGTAAACTCTCCTTGTAATCTTCCTCTTTATCTAATGCCCCTGTGGCAAGTAAAAAAAAAACATCATCATCATCATCATTATTATCCTTATTGTTTCATGAGATCACTAAACTTTTTTCTGGTTAAACATGTAGTTGATTGAAGTGACTACAATATTCCCCCAAAGACAAAAAAAGTCACCGTTCTCCCTTGTTGAATCGTTCCCCATTTCTCAATCAAATCCTTTCTTTAAAACCTGTTTCTAATTATCAGTCTTTATGTCTCTTGTCTTATATTTTCTTTATACTAATCTCTGTCTTTTAGACAATAGATTGTGTGTGTGTGTGTGTGTTACTGTATTGATTAGTTATAAAGCTACAGACTCAAGGACCACCAGCACTCACCAAAGTTCAAAGTTTGGTAAGTGCCCTGCAT
>NC_043013.1:55240338-55247838 GCF_006345805.1 Octopus sinensis | reverse complement strand
AGAGAGAGAGAGAGAGAGAGCAGTAGGATTACAAAGAAAGGAGCAGAGAGTGTTTCTGGGGAGAAAGCAAGTCAGTGTTGTATGGTGAGATGAGTGAGATGAATGGAAAACGAAATCAGAACAGACTTGGGAAAGAAAAAATAAAGAAAAAGTACATTGTTATTTTACATAAATCCTCTCTCTCTCCCTCTCCCTCTTACTTTCTATCTCTCCACACACACACACACACACATACATACGTGTGTGTGAAGAGACTGAAAGATAAGTTTGTTGGAAAAGGTGAGAATTGTCTGCTGTGATTGCTACAGAGATACATTTGAAAGGACAGAAGGTGTAATCTTTAAGAATATGCTTCCTACCAGAACAACAAAGGAAACAAGAGAATCTGTCAAGTAAAGAAAACTATGAGACTTTGGAATAGGTGTTGTAAGGTATAACATGGCATAACATCTTGTGTGTGTGTGTGTAGTTGTGTATATAACAGGAGTAGGGGAGTAGTGCCATTTATCTCCAATATTCTGCAAAATCATGTCTGGCTGTGGTGAAATATTCACCTGGATTCGAAACAGGTGAGGGTTTGTGACAGGAAGGGCATCCAGCTGTAGAGAATGTGCCTCAATAAATCCTGTCTGACCCATACAAGTACAGAAAAGTGGACATCAAGATGATGATGTTGGTAAAGGTACAGCTAAGCAATATTCTGCAGCCAATGGTAAAAACTGATTTGATTGGCAGAATTACTTGGTTGGTATATATTTTATTATCCTAGAAGAAACAACAAAAATAATCTTGGCAACAGCAGGATTTGAACTCAGATTATTCAGCCAAACCAAAATACTACAACTCACTTTTAACTGTATATTTGGCAATTCTACCATCCACCACTCACCATTTTAATGTGTGTGTGTGTGTGTGTGTGTGTGTGTGGAACCTTGAAAGTTATACACTGGTTCGTTGGTGGGAGAAATGAATGCCTCAATAACAAATAAAAGATGAATGCAAGGAATTTTTGAAATGGAGAAATGATTGCGAGGAAGGAAGATGAGGTTTGTGTGTGTGTGTGTGTGTGAAGGGGGAATAAATGGAAACACATGGACAGCTCGAGTGAAATGAGAAAGTAGGATTTGTCAAAGTTTTTCCTCTTTAGCTGTTGCTTCTCTTATTTCTTTGCATAGAATATATGTATATATATATATATACTCACTCACACACATATACACATGTATATTCATACACGCACCATGCATGTAGCATGTATACCAAGAACATGTGCATAAATGCAAACCTTGAAGCTCACATACTTTCACCTATCCATGTGTTGAAAGATATTCTGTCTATTTGTCTGTCTATCTATCTATACACATACATACATATATTATATATATATAAAATATAAATATATATATATTTATATATATATATAAATATAAATATATATATATATATAATATATGTATGTATCTATCTATACACATACATACATATATTTTATATATATAATATATTTTTATATATATATAAATATAAATATATATATATTTATATATATATATATAAATATAAATAATATATATATATAATATATGTATGTATGTGTATAGATAGATAGACAGACAAATAGACAGAATATCTTTTCCTAGGAAGTTAAGTACACTCAAAGACACACCTACACCCACACTCATAAATATATGCATTTATATACAGACATATCACTAACATATGCTTACAAGCTTGCATGCTCAAGCATGTATATGTTCAAACTCATATTTTTACATATCCACATGTTAAAAGTTACAGTATATATATTTTTTTTTTACATATAAAATTAGTGTACATTTAAACACAAAAGAGGTGTATTTAAATGTATACTAATTTTATAGGAAAAATATAGTCTGTTGACTATTTTATACATGCTAGGTAACTGGTAGAAAATGTTTTATAATTTTCCTACCCTGTATATTTTTCTTAGTATGTATGTATATATATATATATATATATTATATATATATATATATATGCAGAGAGACAGACAAACAGTCTTGCACACATATATGTATACATGTATAGATGCATGCACAGTTGCATAGACAAACATACTTGCATGTGTGTGTGTGTGTGTACCAAATTACATAAGAATGCATGTATTCTGTATGTGCTTATATAGTTGTGTTTGTGCATATGCACCTGAATATGTACATTCATACATACAAATACATGTATACACACGTGTGCACTTGCATACCAACATATCCACAAACACATAAGCACATATGTGCATACTTCCACATGCACACACATTTGGACACTGACACACACATGTGCAAATGTATACACCTGCATACATATGTATACACAGTCAGACACATACAATATCGCGTACAAAACCAAAACCTTGTTCAGTTATCGTCCTTCCCTGTTCATATCAATGAATGTCTTCCATCTTCCTGCTCCATATATTTAATTTTTAATTCATTTGCCTCTCAGGAAACTCTCTGTTAAATGTGGCAAACATATTACAAGTAGCAGCTTTATCCTCTTCAGACATTTACTTCGAGAATTGTGTTCGGAACAGATGATGAGTGTTGGTATCACTAACACTGTGACCACTTGATGTGTGTGTGTGTACATAGATAGATATGCATATATATATATATATGTATACATAAAATACATATATATATTATATAAATATATATATATATATATATATAATATAATATATATTATATATATATATACATATATATATATATATGCGTATATGTTATATATATTTATACATATATGCATATATACACACATAATATATATTATATATATATATATATATATATATATATATACAGATACACATACATATATACATATATATAATACACATACATACACATATACATACATGCATTAACACTCATGTACATAAACATTTGAAGATGAAAATGCCTAAGTTTTAAAAAATTATGTCTCTTTCGATATATAAAGTCACAAAACATATATCTACCCCTGTGCTACATCCCGTAATGTTTCCCCTTACTGGTTTCTGCTTTTTGAGTTATTCATGAAGAATTAATAGTTTACTCTTCAAGTATGCTTGTAGAACCATAGTTTGTGATACTTTTCTTTTAATCACCATCTTCCTTATAACATTGCATTTTGTTTACAGTGATTAATGATCAGACATTTATGCATGGCTTATATTTCTTAATAAATTGATTTTCTTTAGTGGTTTATTGTTGCTCTAATATTGGATCTGAGCATTTATAAATCAGGAATACTTTAAAATTGGGTAGTTTATTACTACACATATTGCTATATGTTCACTTAACGGAATTTGTCCAGTATTTTCATAATTGATTTCTTGCTGGCATACCATCGTTTGTTTGCATAATGGTAATCCAGTCTGTCTGGTATAGTTTTCCAGATGACCATAACATGCATTACATATTTTAAATTCTGAGATTTGCAAGTAAAATTTACTCCCTAAACCCTTTTGTTACCAAATTTCTATTGAAATACACTGTTTCAATTAATTTTAAAAGTAATGAAGAATTTATAACTTTGTAATTATAAAAGTTGGTGCTTGGTATATACAATGACATGAAATTTTAGAGAAGGTTTTTATTTCATATCACTTTCAAATGAGAAGTTCATATCATACACCTGGGAGTGGCCTTACGCAGGTTAGTATCATAAAGGTATTTTTCTTACCTTAAACTAGAACTCTAATCCCTCAGTATCACAATTTGGTCTTCTACATTTTGTCAGTTGGGAACTTAAACTGTTGTCTTAGCAAGTTTTTTTCTTTTGCAATGTCTCGTATTCTCTTTTGCTTTTGATGACTTGTTGATATTCAAACCACCCCTTAATAATGGCAATATTATTTTGCTAAATTACTCACTGTTTCCAACATTCATGGAAACAAAACAATGCACTTCAACAGAAATTTAGTTACAAAAGGGTTAATTACTCTCTCAACCCACTTTAATTACTTAAGCTAACATTTCAATCATCAACACTAACTCTTTCTGCTACCATTGTTTTTATCAGAATTCACAACTTGTGTTAATAATTTCAGAGTGTAAACAGCGATATACAACAGGTGTTTCTTCTTGACATCCATCTCAGATTTTCTTCATTAAATCTAATTGCTGTATCAACTGGCAATAAACCCCTAAAACACATGACATACTCACGAACAACTCATTTACAACTTGTTTTTTCCTTTCACATATCTCATAAAAATCAATGTCACTATTTTCATCAGGTAAATCCTCAGATATGAAAACAAACTCAACTTGTACCAGCCATTTTTTTAGTGTTGATAGCTTTGCATTATCCCAAACCTTAGCAATGAAACAGACTACATCTTTCACGTTGTATTCTTTGTAAAAATCTTCTTAGGTTTTACCACAACTCTCATAGATTTTCATGGAAACTAAGCTGCGCCTTCATAGACTGCAGCTTTCTGGGTTTTAGAGTTAAACCCACGATGAACAATTTGGTGGTAAAATGCTGTGAAAACATTGTTCTCACACAGGAGTTCAATTCTGAAGTGAGGAGCTGAACAGTTGTAAAGAATAAAAGGAATTTTCAGTTTTTCATAGAAGTGTAATGGGGAAGAGTGTGTATAAAGTTGACAGAAATGATCAGAGATAAAAGTGCAGTAGATGTCAATAATGAATGATGAAAGAGGGAATGGTAGCTTGAGATGCAGAAGGGTAATGTCGAATAGTAAGAGAGGACATGACTGATGAGTAGCTAAGAGGGCAATGATAACTGAGTGGTACTTATTTTAGGAGACCATGCAATTCTTTTATAATCAAGTATTGTGCTGGAGAAAGGACACTAATGGCAGTTCGAAAGAAAAGAGGCAGGAAATACAAATGATGGTGAAGGTAGGAACTGAGCATGAGCAGATGTAGTTTGTCTTTCATTTCATGGTTAGTAAGGTTCGATTGAATAGGAAATGGTGTGGTAGAGAGATGAGAGTGTATTGGTTGAGCAAGAAAAGCACCAGGAGAAGAGTTAACAGGCACAAAATAGTCAAATGGCAGATATAGATGTAATATTCCAGCCTCCTTTTCTACCACTATTTTAACATGTTCCACCATGCTGGAATGGTTTTGGCACTTTTTGTATTCATTCCTTGGACTCTATTTGGGATGGTAAAGTTCCAAAAATCCATCATCAACATTCTAGACCTTCTCAGTCTCACCTTCATGGTGAAGTGTTTTTAGCTGTGTATTGCTAACACTTCTTAACAACCAGATCAGCAAGACTGGTTTAGAGACATTATTGTTTGAATTTTGATTTTGACTATTTTGAAAATATGTTATCAATCATGTATTTTTATTTTTGTTTGTGACTAATGTTTGCTGTTTGTCTAATTAATTTAACATTGCACTGCTTTGTCTATTACATCCATCATTAATCCTTCATTCCAGCAATATTAATTATCTGTACGGATCATATAAGTCTTAGCTAAGATAAGATACAAATGCACTTCACTCTGTAAATGGGAACATAAGGAGTAGCAACATCTTTGTTAGTTTCTGACATGTTCTTTGAATGGAAAAAGCAACTTCTGTTGGACTCACTGTTTTAATATAACACACACATGCATTATGGTACTTTGGGTTAGTTTCTACTTCTTTGGACTAATAAATGCATTTTATGTATATTTCATAGATGGAAACTGCAAGAGGTCTGGTGTGTGTGTGTGTGTGTGTGTGTGCTAATGTGCATGAATGTCATTATTTCATATTTGTCACTGCTTAAGCAAAATGATGATTATATAATATGTAAAGGTTGGTGCCGCATAAAAAGCACCTGTGCTGGTGCCACATAACAAGCACCCAGTACCCTCCATAAAGTGGTTGGCATTAGGAAGGGCTTCAAGCCATAGAAACCAGGCCAAAACAGACATCTGGAGCGTGATGTAACTCCTTGGCTTGCCAGCTCTTGTTGACCTGTCAAACCCATGCCAGCATGGAAAACGGATGTTAAATTAGGATGGTGATATGGACATTCCTTGTTGATGCAATGATCAGTTGCTCTGCACTTTTGAAGATCTGTGGAATATATAAATCCGTTATTTGCCAAAGAGTAAAACAAGGCTGGGGAGAGAGAAGGAGCATCCTGTTGAATATCCTGCCTCGAATAACTCCTTGCTTAACTGACACGAGGGTGGATGGGCAGAATGGGAGGAATTAAAATCAACAAACAAATGAAGGAAGGAGCTAATCATTTTAGAAAGCCAATTTCTAGGATATCTTTTGAAATATCTGACAAGTAATCATATCAGAGTTTTATAAAGGAATTACAAAGAAAGAAGGGAATTTAAATGAAATTAGGGAATTAAAGGTCATTTTGGTAAAGAAAAATAATCAATAGTCTTTATTTTTTACTATTTTTATAATTTATTTAATCCTTTTTATGTGTTTTCTTAGACATAAGAGCTGCTTTTTCTGTAAGTAACTGGTTTTAGGATCTGTTGCCTTTCCAATCATTTGCAGAGAGTAAGTTCTATGAAATTGGTCAATATTTCCCAAAGGCAATATCAGCATCTCTTCTCTCTTCTACATATAGAATAAAAATTAAATACACATGCACACGAGTGCACATGTTGGTGCATTTGCACACGTCTAAAATAGTCTCATTTCAAACTATATTTCTTCATTTGAAATCAATAGATATTTTTCCCCCTCTCGTACTCATATTTAGATATTCCTGTCACTGCAAACAGGTTAATACTAACTTTCTAAAATGTAATGATTTTGTCCAGAGAGCACATACTCCTCCTCCCCTCCCCTCCTCCTCATCCTCCTACTCCTCATCATCATCATCTTCTCCTTCCTCTTCTTCATCTTCTTCCCCTTCTTCTCCTTCCTCTTCTTCTCCTTCCTCTTCTCCTTCCTCTTCTTCCTCTTCTACTTCCTCTTCTTCTACTTCCTCTTCTTCTTCTTCCTCCTCTTCTTCTTTCTCTTCTTCTTCTTCTTCTTCTTCTTCTCCTTCTTCTTGTTCTTCTTCTTCTTCTCCTTCCTCTTCTTCTTTTTCTACTTCCTCTTCTTCTACTTTTTCTTCTTCTCCTTCCTCTTCTTCTTTTTCTACTTCCTCTTCTTCTACTCTTTCTTCTTCTACTTCCTCTTCTACTTTTTCTTCTTCTACTTCCTCTTCTACTTCCTCCTCCCCCTCCTCCTCTTCTTCTTCTTCTTCTCCTCTTCTTCTTCTTCTTCTTCTCCTCCTCTTCTTCTTCTTCTTCTTCTCCTCCTCTTCTTCTTCTTCCTCCTCCCCCTCCTTTTCTGCTTCTTCTCCTCCTCCTCCTTCTCTTCTTCTTTTTCCTCTTCTTCTTCTTCTTCTTCTTCTTCCTACTCCTCCCCTCCTTCTCTTCTTCTTCTCCCTCCTCTCTTCCCCCTCCTTCCCCTCCTCCTCCACTTCTTTCTCCTCCTCTTCTTCTTCTTCTTCTCCCTTCACTTCTTCTTCTTCTACTTCCTCCTCCCC
>NC_043013.1:55227838-55235338 GCF_006345805.1 Octopus sinensis | reverse complement strand
TGATTTTTTTGATTTTTTTGATGCTGTTTATGTTAGTTTTTCATTATTCTTTCACATATATTTTTGTAGACTTGTAGTATATATTGTCTAATAGTAGCTCTTGTGATTTTCTGTTTCCATGGCAAATATAAACTGTTGATATTGTATTTTGGGTAATGTACTCTAAATGTAAACATTCTTTTCTTTATTTTTCCTGTCTAGCCTTTTTTTTTTTTACTTATTTACCTTTCGACTATAATTGATTTCTGGGATAACCAGAGTATTGATGACTTACCCTGTTGTATTTAATTCACTTTTAAGTATTAATATATGTCTATAATATAATATTCCTTTCTATTCTTTCATTTGTGTGCACTGTATACCATCTAATTCATTGATTCCTAAATATTTGTCGGCTGTAATTCTCTTAGCTCAATTTCTTCTTCTAGCATAATATTGGTTCCTAATTAATTTCATCTATTCAATATATCTAATCCAAATCTCATTTCAATTTATCTAATAAAATCCATGTACTATCTACAGCAGTGTCTTTAGTTGTTTATGATCTGCTGTGTACAACTTCAGGTCATCTAAGATGGTTGAATGCTCTATCACAGCATTTTGATCTCGTTCCAGTCCTGTCAGATGAAAGAAAAGGAGTTGAGGGAGCAGGCCACTTGGATAATTTCATTTCTTTTGCCCTTATCAGCAAAATTGCTTGAGAGTTACTCATATGTTTTATGTCTCTTGTTACTGAAGCTACCTTACTCATGGCTGCTGTTCCTAGTTGGCAAATACTGTCAAGCATCTTTGACCAATCAATCCATGCTTACACCATTCTTTATTTTTCTGCAGTCTTCCGTTTTAGCTTTGTTGATCAGCAACCAATCTTTACAGTAGCATGAGCCTCTGCACCATTCTTTGTGTTCTAGAAAACAGGTAATTTTTTTTTGTGTCTAGTTGCTTATTTACCTTCTGCAGTATTCTTCCAATTAAGGCTCTGAAGGCTGTAAAAGGCAAGTTTGGGTCTGTAGATTTTAGAGTTTCCTATTTCTGTAGTCTCGAATTTTAAATGGTTCCTCTCCAGTGAACCAGTAAAGTGTTGTCTCTACCTCTTTTAATGTCTCATTAAGCATATTTTTTTAGTTTCATATGTGTCCCTACTAAATATTTTAATCAGATGTTTAAAACTTTACCATTTCCTGGTCCATTCCAGTTTGCTTTTCTACAATATCTGGTCTGCTTCATTTGTTGCTAAGGTAAATCATTCAATTGTTGAGATATTGTTGCTTTTCATACGAACAATTTTTATTTCTGGCATTCTTTGATTTCAATTATCTCTTTAGAATAGGAAATTAGTAGAACCAGAATTTGTTTCTCTGCTTTACAGTCTTAGTTCAAATCCCACCAAAGTTAAATTTGTCTTTCACTCTTCTGGGATCAATAAAATAAAGTAAAAAACAAGTAGTCCATCCTGCTCAAAAGGTTCTTGAATAAGGGTTAAGGATATTGAATGAAAGTAACATGTTTCCAGAGGTGAATTATTCAAACCCCAAAGAATTTTTCTCATCTCTTGGTTATGATGCTCCCCCATTATTTCTGCTCCTGATCAAAGATGCACATATCATCAGCCACTAAGGGACGTGTTCAACAGGTTAAGGTCAAGCAAATGACTAGCAAATCTTTGGTGCTGAGCAAAATATTTACTTATCATTATCATTATTATTATCATTATTATTATCATTATTATTATTATTATTATTATTATTATTATTATTAAGCTAGCTGGCAGAATTTCTAGTATGCTGGGCAAAAATCTTAGCAGCATTTCATCAGTCTTTATGGTCTGAGTTCAAATTCTGCTGAGGTCAGCTTTGTCTTTCATCCTTTCGGAGTCAATAAGTAAAGTACCAGAGAAACACTGGGATCAATGTAATCAACAAGTCCCCTCCCACAAATTTTCAGGCCTCGTGCCTTTGGTAGAAAGGATTATTATTATTATTATTATTATTATTATTATTATCATCATCGTTATTATTAGGAAGGCAGAATCATTAGCATGCTGGGCAAAATTATTAGGAAGGCAGAATCATTAGCATGCTGGGCAAAATGCTTAGGAGCATTTTCTTCCAGCTCTTTACATTCTGAGTTCAAATGGCAGACACCCATAAAATTATTAACCATCTTACAAACAATAATTCTGAGCACCTTTTCAAACTCCACCCATCTAACACCTGTGGACATGTTTACAAAGTTAGAAAACAGCACAGCTCCCATGAATTTAGGAAACAATTTTTCACGCTAAGAGTTGCTGAAGCATGGAACAAACTGCCGGCATCAGTTGTTAGCTGTCGGAGCACTGCATCCTTCAAAACCTCCATGCTTTCTGAGATTCGCCAACACTACACCTGATTTTCTCCCCTCCATACACACAAGCATGTATCTGACTCATGCATTGTTCGCTTTCCAGACATTTGTACATTACTGCATATACTCTATACGCACCTTCTGACAAGTTGTGGTGCACCTGAGCACTGTATACAATAATTTCATTATTATTATTTTTTTAATTCTGCCAATGTCAACTTTGCTTTTCATTTTTTCAGGGGTTGATAAATAAAGTACTGTGATTGATGTGACCGACTATCTCGCAACCCCTAAAATTTCTGGCCTTCTGCCTAAATCACCGTCATTATTATCAAAATCACACAGCACCCTGATACTGGAGTTGAATAGATCAGGTGGTCTCTCTCAACAGACATATTGCCTTGTGCTTCTGTTAGAAATTCTTATGAATTTATTTTTATTATTATTGAGTGAGAGAGCAGCACAGTCCATCAAAGTGACACTGGGGTACAAATATATGATGCCCAAAATACCCATTGTGACTACCCCTCTGATAAGGGTACACCAGGCACATGTATCACAACCATATGTGCACAACATGGTGATCTTATATCAAAATAAACCTTGCATGTGGGTCCCAGTTAGAATTTTCTTCTGGTCAAGTAGCCCATCCTGAATAAGGATTGTTCAAGAAAGTCAAACAAAATTAATATCATCATCACCATCATTATCATTATTATTATTATTATTATTATTATTATTATTATTATTATTAAGGCGGCGAGCTAGCAGAATCATTAACATGCTGGAGAAAATGCTTTGCAGTATTTCGCCTATCACTCCGTTCTGAGTTCAAATTCCACTGAGGTCAACTTTGCCTTTCATCCTTTTGGGGTCGATAAATTAAGTACCAGTTGAACACTCAGGTCAATGCAATCAACTCATTCTTTCCCCAAAAATTTGCTGCCCTGTGGCAAAATTTGAAACCATCACTATTATTGTTATTATTATTATTATTATTATTATTATTATTATTATTATTATATTATTATTATCATTATGAAGGTGAGAAGCTGGCCACATCATTAGCACCCTGTACAAAATGGTTAATGGCATGCATTTCTTCTGGTTCTGATTTCCAAGTTTTGTTGAAGCTGATTTTAATCCCTTCAGGGTTGATAAGTACCAATCAAGTACTGGGGTTGATACAATTGACTAGATTCCTTTCCCCAAATTTCAGGCCTTGTATCCTGGGTACATTATTATTAAGGGGGCCATGAGCTGGAGAGAATCCTTATTATGACAAACAAAATACTTTGCAGTATTTCTCCTGACTTTTTCCATTCTGAGTTTAAATCCTGCCAAGGTGAACTTAGCCCCTCATCCTTTCGGGGGGTCAATTAAATATGGTATTGGCCAAGTACTGGGGGGTGATGATATTGACTATCTCCTTTCCCAAGAAACTGCTGACCTCGTGCCAAAATTCAAACCCCTGCACATCAGACAAAATGCTTCTTCTAGTTGTTTACCTTTTGAGCTCAAGTACAGTCATGGTTGACTTCATCTTTCATCATTTTGGTTCGATAAAACAAGTACCAGTTGATGTAATCAACTTGCTTCCTCCCTCCCTCTAAAATTGCTGGCTTTGTGTCAAAATTAGAAGTGTTATCATTGTTGTTGTTACTGTTGCTTTTATCATCATCATCAGCATCAGCATCATTACTAGCCTCATTATTTTCTTATTAACACTGCTATTTTAATAATAACATCATAACCAATATCTTAATTGGTTATCATTATCACCAGCATTATAATTAAAATCGACTTCTAATTATATAACGACAGAATACTAAAGTCTGATCATACATTATTTAGACAAGTTTTGAAACATCGCATTACTGTCTCTACATGGAATCTTCATAATTTGTTGGTTCCCCTATCTGGTTTAACAGAAAAAAATATTTCTTTCATGGAATGAAGGGTCAGCAACTGGTAGATTGTGAACCCCTGATGAGAGTTGGACCTTATCTAAACGTTTCTTGAATTTAATGTATTTATGAGTAATTGAGCAGTTGAGGGCTTTTCAGGTAGTGTCCTGCTTTGATTAGTTTTTGCTGACATAAACGTTGTCAGCGATGGAAATAAAGGGTGGGGAGATACACAGGGATATTTTCATATGTACGATATGATACAATAACCATTATGTGGACAATGAGCCTGACTGGCGTCCGTGTCAGTGACACGTAAAAGCACCAACCGATCATAGCCATTTGCCAGCCTCCTCTGGACCCTGTACCGGTGGCACGTAAAAAGCACCCACTACACTCACGGAGTGGTTGGCGTTAGGAAGGGCATCCAGCTGTAGAAACACTGCCAGATCAGACTGGAGCCTGGTGTAGCCTCCTGGCTTCCCAGACCCCGGTCAAACCGTCAAACCCATGTTAGCATGGAAAACGGACGTTAAATGATGATGATGATAATAAAAGAAAATAATTAACAGATGTAACAAAAAGAAGCTGATCTTTATTGCAATGGTTATTCAGGTAGATATTTCATTTATTTCAAATTTTGGCACAAGACTAGCAATTTCAGTTATGTCCCGAAATGATGAAAGGCAAACTTGACCTCAGCGTAATTTGAACTCAGAATGTATGGATGAGTGAAATGCTGTAAAGCATTTTGTTTGGTATGCTAACACTTCTGCCATGTCCCTGCCTGGAGTTAGATCTATACTCATGTTGCAACATCTGTGGGGAGGCCGTTATAAAACACATGCATATATTTAGACAACAAAAAGAGTTCAGTGAAGTTGCCATGAGGAATGGAGTATTCAATATATTTGACTGAAGCTTTCTTCTGGCTAAACATGACAGAAGGGAAACAAAAGGAAAGAAAATCATCAGTTTTTATCAAACTCTGCAGTTTTTCTTATATTTTCTCTTCTGTCAACTTTACCCAGAAGAAGGAACATGACAGGGACGTGCCGCCCAGATAGGCAAGGTAGGTAGTACAAGGTAGATCAATAGCAAAATATGGATCTAGTTCAATAAAATTATGAAGGTTACTCTGAATACTATATATAAAATGCAAAATACTTGATTTTTTTACAGATTAGGTGGGCATAATTCGTCCGTGCTTTTCAATCTTAGTATTTAAGCTATGTATAATGATGCTGTAGTACACGTGCCATGTACATTCCTGCAACGTGTTCTTTACATGCTATAAAGGCAGAAGCAAATCTGCCTTCCACTCAGGTGTGCACCTGTGTTTTGCTTATTTTTTGTGTGTTTTACTATATGAAGGTCACCTACTGCCTACCCTGAGTAATTACTGATGGCACGTTCCTGGAATATGAATATGATTTTGGTTTCAGATTTCAGCACAAGGCCATCCTTTTTCAGTGGGAAGTGGTGAGGCAATTGCATGAACCCCAGAACTCAACTGGTACTTATTTCATCGACCGCAAAAGGATGTAATGTAAGGTTGACTTGGATGGAATTTGAACTCAGAACATAAACACAGATGAAATGCTGTTCATCATTTTGTTCAGCGTGGTAATCATTCTTCCAAATTGCCACCTCAAAAAACTCTGAAATATCATTTTCAAATTCTGGTACAAGGCCAGCAATTTGAGGGGAGGAGTTAAGCTGAATACATTAACCCCTAGTACACAACTGGTACTTATCTTATTGACCCTGAAAGGATGAAAAGCAAAGTTGACCTCGGCAGAATTTGAACTCAGAACATAATAGTAAACAAAATGCTGCTTAGCATTTGGCCAGGTGTGCTACCAGCTTATTACCCTGATTTACTGAATACTGCTCCATTACCTACAACAATTTCTTTAAATTGTTTCTCTTTACATTATTTACATTTGATGGATATTTGTCTTCTTCTTGTTTGTTGTTAACAAAACGTTTCAACTGATATACCCTCCAGCCTTTATCAGGTGTCTTGGGGGAAATTTCGAACCTGGGTTCTCATTCCTAAGGTATTTTTCGATGTTGTTGTTGTTGTTATTATTATTATTATTATAATTATTATTATTATCATTATCATTATTATTTTTATTATTCAAGTCACTGCCTAGAATCAAACTCAGAATCTTGGGTTTATGCCTGAATAATAATAATAATAATAATAATAATAATAATAATAATGATAATAATGATAATAATAATAATAATGATAATAATAATAATAATAATAATAATAATGATAATAATAATAATAATAATAATAATAATGATAATAATGATAATAATAATAATAATAATGATAATAATAATGATAATAATAATAATAATAATAATAATAATAATAATAACACTGAAAAATACCTTAGGAATGAGAACCCAAGTTTGAAATTTCCCCAAGGCACCTGATGAAGGCTGGAGGGTATATCAGCTGAAACGTTGTGTTAACAACAAACAAGATGAGGACAAATATCCGTTAAATGTAAATAATGTAAATAATCGCTTGTCACTTAAACTGCATTGTTTCTCTTTCTCCAACTGATACAAGTCCTGCTAATGCAGGTCACCACCGGTCACTCTGGATTCATTTCTATCTAATGTAACGATTACTGAAATGCTTGGAGATGTACACACACACACTCTACTCAAATCAAAGAAACAAAGAAAGTGTTTCTACATATCTTTTATCCTTTACTTGTTTCAGTCATTAGACTGTGGTCATGCTGGGGCACCAAATGATGATGATGATGATGATAGAAAAAATAAAAAATAAAAAAATAGGCAAAATAAATTTGATGATGAAAGGTAGGAATTTGGTTTAGCATTCACAGAAATTTTGAATGTCAGTTCATTCTACTTATCTTGGTATATACACCCTGTATAAGAATATTAAAACATTAATCTTAGGTAGATTTCCACGAGTGCTGTGAAATATATAGACATCAAATTATTGAAGAATTTTCTAAAATTATCATTAATTTCTTAAGAATTTTCTTTCTATAGCCTCAGATATTTGAAATTAAATTATATACACAAATATATCTATACATGTGTACATGTGGGTGTCTGTATACACACGCTTGTACATTTGCTTAAATAACAGAAAATTAAGAAGTCCATGGTTAAAAATGCTCGCTTCAAGACCATGTGGTCCCAGGTTCATTTCTACAGCTCACTGCATTTTACAAGTATCTTACTT
>NC_043013.1:55190338-55217838 GCF_006345805.1 Octopus sinensis | reverse complement strand
AAAAGTGAAAGCATTTCTTATTTACAACTAAAAGTTGGGATGCTGGCAAAAGTGAAAGTAAAGACATGTATGAGTTGGGCAAAATTAGTTGGAGTAAATTTTCTCTAGCTGGATGCCCTTCCTGTTGCTAACCCTCACCTGTTTCCAAGCAATATTTCTCATGGCTAGACATGTTTTTATAGATGACTAGAAACAAACTGCATCACTTGTAGTATGGTAATGCTCATTTACAACCATCCTGTGATGCCAAGACAATGGTATACACACACACACAGCCTGGGACTATAATCGAAGACACTTGACCAAGGTGTCATGCCACAAGACTGAACTCAAAACCACATGGGAGGAAAGCAGACCTCTTAACCACACAGCCATGCCAGCACACACATACACACACACAATGGAGGACTGAAAAGAAGCCTGCACAAAGAGCAGAACTTATCTGCAGGTCTTGGTGGTCCAAATCAGAGGTGCAATCTATGTGGGTGTCTTTTCAGAACATTTTTCTTGTTTAAAAAGCCACATCAGATCCTGTGATGGTGCTAAAGTATAGGTACAGGAGGTGGTAAAACTCTGTATAAGGAGTAGAGAACCACACACACACTCATATATATATATATATATATACATATATATGTATACACACACACACATACATATGTGTGTGCATGTATAAATATGTGTGTATGTAAATGTATTTTTCTGGTTGTTGGTTAAGTTTAAAGTACTTGTTGAAAAAAAAATGTCCAATTTGTAAACTTAATGCTTTGCAAATAATAGTGTTGATTTATGACTTTTATACAGAATTATTTACAAAAATTAAAATAATGAAGTAATTGCTCTTAAAGCGATGTATTAAACTTGATTGATTTTATATATTAAGAAAATATAAATATTGATTGGATGAACAAGGGAAAGGTTGAAAAATAAACCTAAGAACAGGGGTCAATGATATGGGCTAACAGGGCGGCGAGCTGACAGAAACGTTAGCACGCCGGGCGAAATGCGTAGCCGTATTTCGTCTGTCATTACATTCTGAGTTCAAATTCCGCCGAAGTCGACTTTGCCTTTCATCCTTTCGGGGTCGATAAATTAAGTACCAGTTTCACACTGGGGTCGATGTAATCGACTTAATCCCTTTGTCTGTCTTTGTTTGTCCCCTCTATGTTTAGCCCCTTGAGGGTAGTAAAGAAATTGATATGGGCTAACAAAAAGAAAGAAATGTCCTGGCATTGAAGACTAAAGTGAAGAAAATGAAAGGGTTTCATGAATTTGCTTTTGAAATACAATTCTATTATATTTTTGTAAAAGACAAAAAAAGGGAAGCATCATTGGGATGAGAGAAAAATTATGAAAGATAACTGTCTCATACTTTTTTTTTTTACAAACTAGTAAATGAGTTGGTACATTTATATTTCGAAGTAGAAAGTATGTGGTGGTTGGCACTCTATCGGTTACAACAACGAGGGTTCTAGTTGATCCGATCAACAGAACAGCCTGCTTGTGAAATTAACATGCAAGTGGCTGAGCACTCTACAGACACGTGTACCCTTAGCGTAGTTCTCGGGGAGATTCAGCGTGACACTGAGTGTGACAAGGCTGGCCCTTTGAAATACAGGTACAACAGAAACAGGAAGAAAGAGTGAGAGAAAGTTGGGGTGAAAGAGCACAGCAGGGTTTGCCACCATCCCCTGCTGAAGCCTCATGGAACTTTAGGTGTTTTCACTCAATAAACACTCACAATGCCTGGTCTGGGAATCGAAACTGCGATCCTACGACTGTGAGTCAGCTTCCCTAACTACTGGGCCATTGCGCCTCCACAGAGTGTATATACACATATATATAGACAGATGAGAGAAAAATTATATTTGATCAGCACAAGATGGCTGACAGAATCAGTCCCCATTGCACAAGGACTGAGATATGTCTCCCTACAAAGATTAAATGTTGTCTCGGTTTAAAGGGAATGGGGAAGAATTGATACAAGATTAAGAAACATTAAACGTGAAATAGATCCTATAACACTGATGACAAGATAATCTTTAACAAATGAATATGTATGTATATACATATGAATGTAAGTATATGTATACATGTATGTATGTATGTAATTAAGAATACATATATTTATATATATGCATTTATAAATGTATATTTATATATATATATATGCATATGTATGTATACATATGAATGTGTGTGTATATATGTATACATATATATATATATATATATATATATATACATATATATACACATACACACACACTATATATAATAAATATCTGTCTGTGCAGGTGTATCATCATCATATATGTATATGTATATAAAATCTGTGTTAAAAATTATTCATTTGTTATCCAGCCTATTGGCTCTATTTCACATTTAATGCTTCTTAATCTCTTCTCCCCTTCTTTAAAGTGAGACATTTGATCTTTGTGACTAGTTATACTTCAGGCCTTTAGCAATGGGCTGTGATTCTGTCATCTATCTAGTGTGTTTGTATGTCTGTCTGTCTATCTTATTCTCTCCATCCATCCATCTATGTGTGTGTATTTACATACACATATGTATATGTGTACTTAGATGTACATGTGTATGCACATACATATGTATACATAGATGTATATATATATATATATATATATACATATATATACACATACACACACACTATATATAATAAATATCTGTCTGTGCAGGTGTATCATCATCATATATGTATATGTATATAAAATCTGTGTTAAAAATTATTCATTTGTTATCCAGCCTATTGGCTCTATTTCACATTTAATGCTTCTTAATCTCTTCTCCCCTTCTTAAAGTGAGACATTTGATCTTTGTGACTAGTTATACTCCAGGCCTTTAGCAATGGGCTGTGATTCTGTCATCTATCTAGTGTGTTTGTATGTCTGTCTGTCTATCTTATTCTCTCCATCCATCCATCTATGTGTGTGTATTTACATACACATATGTATATGTGTACTTAGATGTACATGTGTATGCACATACATATGTATACATAGATGTATATATATATATATATATGTGTGTGTGTTTGCATGTATGCACATTTATATATATACATAGACACACTCATTAATTTCATCACCTTTAAAGTAGTATTTGACAGTGTTTACCAAGATGTACTCAGGAGTATCTTGAGAGTTTGCTGGAGCCGAAAAACAGATGTATCAACATTTTTAAGTTGCCATATAGGGGCTATGAGTGTTGCACAAAGATGAGCAGTGGAACCATCAATATGTTTGAAATTGCTACCAGAGTGAGACAGGGTTGCATCTTGTCACTGTTTCCATTCCTGAAAGTGACTGATTTCATCATGCAGAAAGTGAAGGGTCACACCAGTTTTGGAATAAGGTGGGGACTGGACAAGCTGGTACATTTAGCATTACTAAGGTCTGACAGAGATACTCTGCCATCTATGACAAACAGACTTTACAGTTTAGATGCAAAAGCAGGTCTGTGGAATAGGGCACCGAGTCATTTGGTGGAGCCCAAGCACAACTTGTCAATCTTAGGGAAACATAAAATTGAATACTTTGATCACTTTGCATTCCTCAGAAACAGTTTTTACTAATGAGTATGATGCAGAAGTTGAAGTCAAGATGAAGATAGGTAAAGAAACATCAGTATTCCAATGCCTTCATCCAGTATGGAGATTGAAGACCATTATCCAAAAGCTAAAACTGTAGCTATTGTTATACCTACAGCCATCAAGGCCTATGAAACCTGGAAGAAAACAGCAAAGATCTCTTGATATTCGTTTCTCATTATTTCAACATTCTACAACATTTCAATTATTTGCTTAATTTATTCTGTTGTTACCTCTAGAAAACAGAATTAAGCAGAGAAATAATGCAGTTTTTTATGCCTAGAAATATGTGTCTGTGTTTGTGAGAGTGGAAAATCACCATAAACATTATTACTAGTAGCCCTCTAGTAAATCAATTGGGCATGAAAAACACATGGCAATTCTCGGTAACAGACAGTTGTATTATATTCCAAAGTAGATACTAAATTGTGTGGTCAGCAGCCACCTAAAAGAAGACAATATCTAGTAACAGATGTATGATTCTGAACATTTATTTTATTTCATTTTTATTTTTATTCTTTTCTTCTCTTCATCCTTTGTTACTCCATAAGAGTAGCATCGTATCTTTTTACCTGCTTCTGAATGCTCTCAGAATCCATCCAACCACTCACCTGCACAGCATTGCCATCTTGGTAATATGCATATGGAACGTAGCACATTACTCATGTGGATTTTCAGGCCTTAGACCAGTTCTGACTCTGGAGATTGCAGAACCCCCTGGTCCTGTATATATATTTTTTTTCTTCTACTCTAAGCACAAGACACAAGTTGGTGGTGGGCAGTCAATTAGATTGACTCCAGTATGCAACTGGTACTTGATTTATCGGCCCTGAAAGGATGAAAGGCAAAGTTGACCTCGGTGGAATTTGAACTCTGAATGTAAAGACAGATGAAATACTGCTAAGCATTTCACCCAGCGTGCTATCGTTTCTGCCACCTTTGATCCTGTATATTCTGACCGTAGTCTATTTGGGGGCTGACAGAGGAGTGCTTGGCATTGGACTGCATGTTATTTTCATCACTTGCATATTGCAGTTAGATCTTTTTGCAATCATAGGATGTCATTATGAGCTTTGACTGACGGGTATACTTGTGTATGGCCAGCATAGCTGTGAGAGCGACTGACTGTATGGCTAAGGACATGTGTGAGAGAGCTATCACACACAGTAATGGTTCTAGTACAGTTCCCTGATGGACTCTGCTAAGAATTCATGTCTCCTCACAAGGAACTCCATTGGCTGCAACTCTCTCATTTTGTGATATTCTAATCAATATTTTGCCACCAGTTCTTCACCAAAGTATATATACTGCATAGCAACTACTTTGTTTTATCATGTTGTACTTTCTATTTTGTCATTTACGGTATCTTATCAGTCTTTAATAAATATCAGTCGTGTTTACTCGTTACTCATTTGTCGATTGCTCTTCCACCTCCTTCTTATGTATTCATTGTGCACTTATGTCATTCTCCAAACCCACCCTAATGCTATTGTATCTCCTGTATTGAGTACTTGATTGTAGCTTGACTGTATTCATAGGATCTCAGTCCTGTTTGTGTACGTACTCTCATTTATGAACAAACTAGTCCCATTCTTCTTTCTCCAGTCACACCTACCTGGCCCAGCAACTTCTTCTCTTTGTTTCCCCTTTGATATTTACTTTTGCACTCATCTCAAAATACTTCAATAAACACTTCTTCCTCTTCTCTGCAACAACCTGAAGTTGCAGCCTTGTCTGTTTCTCGTTATATATCAATGTACAGATTTTTAATCTCAACATGAACCATGCCACTACCTGTAGTTTGTGCACCTGCAAATGTTGGCAGGTGCTGCTCCCTTTGCTTCTACCTTAACATGAAATGATTGAAGATGAGGAAATGATAAGAAAAGAAATGAATATAAAATATGAATTTCTAACTTTTTGCACAATGCCACACATTTATAGTGGATGTGTTTCCTTTGAATTTATTAATAAAACATAACTAATACTTAATTTATGATCTCATAGAGAATTAATGATGAAGTGAACCCCAATAAGTGTTGAAATTAAAATGTACAGAGTCTAGTTTATACCGTGAGTCATTTTGTCTGGGTTCCACTAATTCATTCTACTACTCCTTTCTTAACGAATATAGAATTTTAATTATAACAGTAACTGCTACACAGACTGCTATCTAGTCAACTTGGTGATAAACTCTTTCTGTATGTTAATTACCTATTCTATCTTTCACGTTTGCTTTATAGACATTTCTAGGTTTTCACGTGATTTCTTAAATGAATTGCTAACTGAAAAATAATTTCCCTTTCATTTGTTTTGGGTCACATATTTGCAACTATAAAATATAGGGTTCGCTGCAAGAAATTTACTTCCCATCAACATGGCTTTGGGTTCAGCCTTACTGTGTGATACCTTGGACAAGAGTTTTTCTCTTCTAACCCCAGGTCAACCAGAGCATTATCAGTGGATTTGGCAGACAAAATCTGAAAGAAATTTGTTGTGAATGTATATGTGTGTGTGTGTGTGTGTGTGTGCTTCCCCCCCTTTCTTTGCATTGTGTGATAGTTGTAAACAAACGTCACCATCATACAGGCAGTGTTCCTTTGTTTCAAATATTCCATTTAAGTGTCCTACAGAGGGAAACATTAATTCGTTGGAAAAAAAGGTGAAGGCTGGCAGTAGGAAGGGCATCCAACCATAGAAAATCTGGCATAGCAGTTCCATCCAACCCAAATAAACATGGAAAATTGCATGTTAAAACAATGATGATTCCAGTTTCTCTCATCCATCCATCCAACCAACCAACCGTCTGTGCATCTCTCTTTCCATAGGGTTATTAATCCATATCTGATCATGGAAATCAATGTTTGACCTTCTGTAATGTACTGGACCATGTTTCACGGAGAGAAATAATTGATGCTGCCAGGCTGCAATAATGATGACACTTGTAACAATTCCTAAACATTGTTTTGATAATCTTTTAATTTATATCAGAATGTTTTAAAAGTGAGACAAGAAGTGGGGCTGGGTGGGAAGTGGGTGGACTTGGAAAATGGAAGACAATGTAAAAGTGTGATGGTGTTCTTGTAGCCGATGACTGCAATGGGTTTACTTCTCTGATAACAATTTCTACTTAAACCATTTATAGAGGTCAAGATTCATTGGTGCTTTATTGCTTTTCTTTGGAATGGATTCACACAGCATTATCAGTGGCATCATATTTACCCTGGATACCAAAATAATGCGTAAGATTGAATTTTTCTACTTACTTTTTGTTGCCAATTAAAAGTGAGAAGAAGCTTGTCAATAAAAGGCATGCAGGCTTGTCTCGAGATAAGATGAAGATGTTTGTGGCAGACGGAATGATAAGCTGGTTTTATCAGTTCTTTGGATCAAAACCAAATAACTAGCTTACTGTTTTAGCTGTGTTTGTTGTTTCATGCCAAAGTCTTTCTTAGATGTCACAACAAAAACAGATCCAGGCAAGTCATCTACAGGAATCAATAAAATGGTCTTCATAGTTTCTGTAGAAAGTTGAAAGATAAATATTTTGCCATTTCATTATGAAAATGTGAACAAAAGGGTGAACTAAAACCACTGCAAAAGATACCATGTTTATGTTACTGGCTGTATATTTCTCTCATGGCTTGTTTATAACACACACACACACACACACTCTGTCATATCAAGTGAGATTGCAGCATGAGGACATGCTTACATAGATGATTGTTTCACTGGGAGTTAGAATTGTTAACCAAATTTTTTTTTTTAATGTTAAAATATCTCCTCTCCCATAAATGAAGCAACATATTGGGAGATGTAGGTTGAGGCAGTTTATGTTTAAAGAAAGATGGGACAGTCATGGCTGGAATACTTTTAATTGTAAGTTTATTTAGTCAGGGTTTATCTCTGATTAAGCAGCAATAAAAGTCTTTCTTGACACTGTATAGTACCATTGGTGTTCTCAACCAAGGTTGAGCTGGGATTACACAACAACAATTTTTTAAATGCTACTCAAAATCTCATTTGTTATTCTCATATCTAATATTATATTTTCACGTTAAGATAATGAGCTGACTGAATAGCTAGCACTTCATCCACCTTCATGTTCTCAGTTCAAATTCTGCAGAGGTCAACTTTACTTTTCATTCTTTCAGGCTTGATAAATAAATACCAGTTGAACACTGGGGTCGATGTAATTAACCCCTCTACTAGTATTGTTGGCTTTATGCCTAAATTTAGAACCAATATTATGTTTTTACATTTATTTTAATAGCCTATTGTTATAACAAACATATTAAAACCATTTGTTAATTTTCTCACTAATTTTATTTCAAAACAAAATTTTTCATTGTTACAATCATGTTTTAAGGTTAAAACTAGTGGATAAATTTGGTATTTCAATCTTGTGCTCAATGCTAATTTTCTGAATTTTAATTTTTGCTGGTTTCTGCTTCTTAAAAAATGTAGATATTATTAAAGCAACAACTGTTATTTCATTGCAACAATTTGGTTGATTATAATTAGAAAATGTTGCCTTGGAATACATAAAGGTAAAAATAATATATAGAAGAGGTTTTGTTAATACATGTGCTTGATAAAAATGATTTTGTTACTCTTGCTGCGCAGCTGTTCTTGGTCTTAAGAGAAATATAAATAAATTAGAACAAGTTTATTTCATCTTTGCTTTAAATATACCAATCTTAATAAATATAGAACTTTCAGTTTCAAAGAACTTTTGAAAGTAACAGTATTCATAAAATTCTACACAGTTACTTTTCTACATCAAAACACTGTTTATGAAATATTGAAAGCAGAAACCGAATTGTAAGTTATATGTAATTAATAAATTCCAAACAAGAAGTCATAGAAATATTTTAAAATCCACATCAGCTTTGCATCATTAAAGAAAAACTAAGATGAAGGAAATGATAAAAGTTAGTAAGCCACCTACTTTACTATATTTAACTTGTCAAATATATGAGCTCTTTTAATATTAATTTTCAGAGACTAATTACAGAAATTCTTTTATTTTATTTTGAAGGATTTTCAAAAGGAAAAAGAAATCTGATTCAGTTTGTTATGTATTTAATCAAAATTTATTTAGTAATAATATATTTTTTTAAGAAAAATGATTTCATTATATGTGCATCTTTTATATTGATAGTATTTTGGTGTTTCAGAGTTCAAACCATGCTGCACTTTGTCATTCATCCTCATAGAATTAATAGAGAGAAATCAGGTGCCTATTACAGAATGATCCCTAGGATAGAGCCTCTATTGGGTCACTCAACCTGCTAGAAATAACAACCAAGTATCCTATGTGTATTACAGTGTGAAGGTGTTAATTGGATAAACGTTATGTGGATGTTGAATGGATATACTGACACAGGGTGTAGATGTTCAGAGGATACAATTACATTGAGAAACATTCTACTGATACATTAATGAATAATTTAAACAAGAAAATTAGTTTTGCAAATTGCATCTTAAAAGCAGCAATATCTTGGACAATAATATCAAGAAATGAAATGGCTGTTAATGTTGGTTAATTACAGACATTTATGATTTGACAAACTCATGATCAAAGATTCTTCAGCAGTGATACCACCAACCTTTCCTTTTTTTAATCTCTGGTGCATTTAGGACTAGATTATCCAATACATTTTAATTTTTTAAGATGACAGGATATGAATGTAGAGGGATTTTGCTGCTATTTCACGTTGGTTGGGCCATCATATGGAGGCACCCTCATTTGCTCCATAAAATACAGGTTATTTTATGAAGGAGATATTTGCTTTACAAGTAATTATATAGACTTCCCCAAAAAATCTTATGCCAGACTATACTGCAAAACAAAATTCGTAGCTGCTTTATACGTGTGTGTGTGTGTGTGTATGTGTGTGTGTGTGTGTGGTGTGTGTGTGTGTGTGTGTGTGTGTGTGCGTGCGTGTGTGTGTGTATAGATAGATAGATAAAGATATAAGTATGCAACATGTTTTTCACCCCAAATAATTTTGACTTTAATATATGTTTACTTAGATTTTTAGATTTCATGATAATAGCAAAAAGGAAATACAAAAAAACACCAGAAATTGAACTCACAACAGAAACATGGAAATTTTGTGAGAGACACTTTGAATCAGAGACATTAATGACATTGGAACATTGACTAAAATATATTAGTTTGCTACTGAATGCAGCCTAGCACTAACAGGAGGTTAGTCTTTTCAGCTTTCATTTCAATTAAAAGAACTGATCCTGTAGGTGCAGGTGTGGGGATGTGGTAAGAAGTTTGCTTCTTGGCCACATGGTCCTGAGTTCAGTCCCACTGCATGGCACCTTGGGCAAGTGTTTTCTACTGTAGCCTCAGGGTGACCAAAGCCTTGTGAGTGGATTTGGGAGAAGGAAACTGAAAGAAGCCTGTCGTATATGTGTATGTGTGTGTGTTGGTAAGTTTACATCTCCATAACTTAGAACTTTGGTCAAAAGGATTGATAGAATAAGTACTGAAGGAAAAAAACGCTGGAGTCAGTTTGTTCAATTAAAAATTTGAGATGGTGCCCCAGCATGGCCACGGTCTAATGACTGAAACAGTTAAAAGACAAAAGATGGAAAAGCAAACAGCTTCAAAAGCATTTCCAGAGTTAATTAACCCTAATTTAGACAAATGTATTATGCTCTGCAGATTGGTGTGTAATGATTTATTGATAATACTTAATTAAAGAAGCAGAAAAGAAAATGTATGCACACACACACACGCACATGCACACACACACACACACACCACACACACACACACACACACACACACACACACACACACACACACACATGCACACAGACACTGTAATAATGGTTATATGCGGAAGATGCACACAAGCAATAAACACTAAGGGCACTTTGGAAATATATTTTCTCAAATGCCATGGAGGCTTCCTGGGTTTAGAAGATAGTTTCTGTTACCTGGGTAACTGGATTAGCAGTGACAGAGGATGTTCTGAAAGTAGGAAGAAAGGAATGGAGAAAGTTCAGAGAGCCATTACCTCTGGTCTCTGTCGCAGTGAAAGACAGAATGTATGATGCTTGTGTACGAACCACAATGCTACATGGTAATGAGATACAGGCTCTGAATGCAACGGAAAATGTAAAGACTGGAGGAGGACGAAGCTAGAGTAGACCAGTGGATGTTCAATATCAGTAAAACAAAGTGCGAAGGTATTGAGAGGAAAGTGAGACAGAAGAGGAATCGGACATTGTGTGTGAGTGAGATGAGTGTGCTAGTTTGGTCATGTATTGCAGATGGCTACATAAAGTGATGGTCAATTAAAGTGGCTGAAACTTGTGGAAGATGGAGATCTAGAAGGACATGGGATATAATGGAAATGGCTTATCTCATGAGGCTCAGCCTCATGGAGGAAATGACATGATTTGCAGGGCTCAACAAGAGCAATCCATCAAGGTAAATAAGAGGGACTAAAACATTTTGTCTACACTTGTAAATGCTGGGCTCTGTACCTTTACCCTGTCTCATCTAGTCTCCCCCATCCACCCCCTTCCATCAGCATCCATCCATCTTTGGCTTATGTTACATCCCCGAACTCTTTGTCCTATCATTCACAACCTCCCCACTCTCTTCCACCCTCATTATTATCTCTTCCCCTGTACCTCCAATTATTCCCCACCCCTTATCTGACATACTTCATCTCAACATCTCACACACCTGCTATCATTTCCCAGCATCCTCCTGTGTCTGTCACTGCTCCCACCTTTTTGTACCTCGACATCTTCCTCCCTTCTGCTCCCACACCTTGCTCATCACATCATCCCCTACTTCCTGATCTATTATCCCTCGGCCACCTTTATCTCTCTCACCTTACACCCCCACCCACCACACTATTTCCCATCAAGCCACATCTCTTCTCCTGTTCGTTTCTCACTACATCCACATCTCCCCCCATCTCTAAAACCACCATCTCCACCGTCTGTAGCATCTGGTCCTTGACGGGGTTTCCTCTGGTACCCCATGACTATTATCTTCTACCTAGCTTTCCCACCCACCCATACATCATGCAGGGTGGGGGACTAGCCACATATCTTCTCTATAGATTTTGATGGATGTTAAACGATGATGGATGGTGAGATATATACCCAATGATAGAGGTATGGTTAAGTGGTCTACTTTATACTCATGAGGTTCCCGGTTCAATTTCAGTGCACAACACAAGTGTCTTCTTTTATGACCTTGAATTGACCAATTCCTTATGAGTGAAATTTAGAAGAAAGAAACTGTGCAGAGGTCTGCTGCTTATCTCACGTGTATGTGTGTGTGTGTGTGTGTGTGATTTCACATTGATATTATTTGGGCTGTAGTGTTTAGTGTTTATGGCTTTCATATTCAAAATGCCTTGCATCAGTTCAACATGCAAAAATGTGGAATAAAGTACCTTATCTGAACTCAAGTTAGAGCTGGTTTTAGGAAGGGCATCTAGCTGTAGAATACTGCCTCAAGAAGTCTCATCCAACCCATGCCAGCATGGAAAATAGTGGATTTGGAAGCCAGAATACTCCACCACTTCTTGTCCTGAGTTTTGATCTTTAGTACAGTCCAAGTGTATCCTGCCTTCTTGACATTCTCCTCTTGGATCTTAGACCAGCTATAATTATACCACTTCTCTATTTTCCTGAGGGATTCCATAGAAGATCCTGCCTGGTAATGCTTGTTACAGATTTCTGGAATGCATGTCCATTCCACCCCCTGTTGTCTTTGTATCACCCTGCACCACACACATACACACGCACGCATGCACACGTGCACACACACATACACGAGTGTGGCTGTGCATGTATGTTGCAGAATAATGTATTGTGATAGTTTTTTTTTTTTTTTACATTTTCCCAAGAATATAAAGATTATTTCATTGCAAATAATTGGAAAAATTGATAAATTTATTATTATTCTTGATGGAATTGTTCTGAAAATTATCTTCTGAAATATTACACAGTTCATTCTATCCCAGTGTGTACTGCAAAAAGAACAAATTTTTTCAACTCCTTTAACATAGAGAAGGTTACTATAGTAACAAATAAGAACAAATCTTTTTCCAAAATATTTTTGGCCTTATTAGATATTGGCGTTGGTGAAAGAAGTTGTGTAGTGGATGAGACTGAAAGAGCTGAAAACAGATAATTTCCTCTTTGGTCAAGCCCTCATCAACTTTTTCAAGTTTCACTTGGAAAGGAAGGTGAGGGTAGAGAAGAAAGTCATGCCTCCCAGCATTTTTTATTAAAAGATGGGTGAATGAGGCAAGAATGGTCTGAGTGAGTAGGCCTCCTCTGAGCATGTACCTGTAGGTCGAAGGAAGATGTTGTGGAGAGGGCACTTGCCCTTGTGGTCATGGTGACCTTGTTTCTGTGGGGTCTCCACAACTAATCCTAAGAACTCTCTCTTTCGAGGATTTTTTTGTTGCTAGATCAAATATTTCTGGAGTTTAATTTCATGATAATCCTATCAGAAATTACTAATTAACTAATTATAAGAAAATATGGGAACAAAATGTAAGACTACCTAATTTTGCTGCCTTATAATTAACTAATTTCTTGCCTTCAATATATTCTGCCCCTTTAATTGATAAATATTTGTTGAAATTCAAATATGAAGCTTGCATATCATAAAACACATTTTTCCCTTCTCAAAGATTAATTTTAATTATTTCTCATGATTTATTTCTTCATTTTATTTCTGAGTTTTATCCTTATTTTTTCTCTTATATTCTTTTACTTGTTTCAGTCATTAGATTGTGGCCATGCTACAGCACCATCTTGAAGAATTTTACTCAAATGAATTGACCCAAGTATCTATTTTTTTGTTTTTAAGCTTGGATTTTACTCTATCAGTCTCTTATGCTGAACTGCCAAGTCATGGGGATGTAAATACACCAACACCGGTCATCAAGCAGTGGTGGGACAAACGCACATGCACATATACCATAAGCTTCTTTCAGTTTCCATCTACCAAATCCATTTGCTAGGCTTTGGTCGGCCTGAGGCTACAGCAGAAGATACTTGCCCAAAGTGCCATGCAGTGGAAATGAACCCAGAACCATGTGGTTGGGAAGAAACATCTTACCACACAGCCATGCCTGTACCTATTATATTTAATTTTTTTTAAACAAAGTTCTGTTGTTGTGTGTGTGTGTGTAGATAGATAGATAGATAGATAGACAGATAGGTAGATAGACAGATAGATAGATAGATAGACAGATAGGTAGATAGATAGACAGATAGGTAGATAGATAGATAGACTGACAGATAGATTCCTATATTCCTCCAGCTACTGCAGTGGTATTTCTTGCCTTGGCCTTTGTCCAGTTTCATTTCAGTTCGATAACAATTAGAGAACAAAGTCTGTAGTTATCAATATATTTATGATTATTATTAACATTGTTTTTAACATGGAATAATGCTGCTGGCAGATAGCAAGAAAGAAAATGGCAATGTAAACACCGTCCTTTCTTCAGAGAAAGACATATTTTGTTGCCAAAATGGACCAATCGAATGACAATAGACTATCTACAGAATTTTGCCCTGGGTATTCCTGTAACGATGCCATATTATGAAGGTTTGTTTAATGTTATTGTTTTGGATCAGTATCACTATGCATCAAGTAATTCCTGAGGCTGTGTGTAGAAGTAAAACTACAGAACAGATAAATTATCATTTGGCTTACATTTAATGTAAATAGCAGAGCAAAATTTAGATAATACTCTAAAACAACATACTGTTTTTTTTAATTTTGTTTTGTTTTTTTGCTTTTGTTCATATTATAACAGTTGAGAGCTAAAATATTTTAAATTCTTTGTTTATTTCTGTGTATGTTTATTTATACACAACATTGTTAAAGTAAAATAGTTAAGTGCTACCCTGGATAATGCACTGTTACATAATCTTACAAGACTAATACCAAGTAAATATTACAAAGGGAAAAAGAAAAAGAGAAAAAAATGTAAGAAAAAGTAAAATAGTTACAAAAAAATTACTAAAATAGAGGCATCAGGAGTAACTAAACTATCATGAATTTTCCAGTGATAACCACCACCACCATCATCATCATCATCATGTCCATATATCGGTGCTGGTATGGGTTAGATGTTACCTCTCCAGCACAGCATCTCACCCTCTTGTTGTTCATAAACATCTTCATGAAACAAATCCTCACCCTTCTTCCTATATCTTCTTCTTCTTCTTTCAGTTACTTTACTTTCTCTTGTCCCTTTTTTTTAATTTATTTTTACCAGATTGTTGTCCTCTTCTGTTACTCTCACCTCTTCGCATTAGCCCAGAGCTCCCTTCTACTATTTTTTCCTCTCTCAGCTTTGGCATGCTTTGACATTCATGCACTTTAACACTTTTGATACCAACCTGTCTGAGACTGGCTTTGGTTCTACAACAGAAATTTCCTGTTTTACAATTATCGAAATGAAAGCCTTCCATTCAAATCGCAAATCAGCTTCTGTTGCAAGCACCAGCTTAATAACGATGAAGTTATTTTACTAAATTCTTCATTATTTTGAAAATTAATTGAAAAAGTGGCAGTGCATTTTAAGAGATATATGGTAACCAAAGAAATAAGGTTACACAACCAGTGGAGCATAAATAAATGGCTTTATCACACTCACAAAAGACATAAATATGTCGTTTCTTTTTTCTCTCTTACAGCAGTAATTAAGAGTTACAATAAGAGTTGTTATTAACCTAATGAGGGTTCATAATTATACTCATTATTGTAATGATGATGCTTGTAATTATAATTGTTATATAATTTATTCATAATTCATTCATGGTAAGCAGGGTCATCAGAGATAATAATGTTTCCGCTGTTTTAATTACATTAAAAGATTAAACCTCATAATAAGGTATTATTGGTTACAGTGTAATGACTTTTGGGAAAGACAAAAATCACAGCCTTCCTTTTTGTTTTCTCAAGAATTCTCTTCCTGCTGTCAGTGGTAGAATGTTGTAGTGCCAAGATGTCATTTTAATTTCAACTATCAACTAAAATTTACAGGAATGTTTTAAAATCTTAAAATTTTCATTTATTTTTTTTATTGCTTAGTCAAAAGAGAAATCCATGACCATTTCTCAGGGACTTCAAGGCTGCTGGTAGGAGGGAATAAGGTAGAAAGGTAATTTTCAAACTGGAGACCTGACTCTCCACCTGTAACCTGGATGCTTGCAGCAGATTGGACTCAACTAAAGGTACTCAATGTCCAAATGCTACTCTTAAACTGAGCTACAGGATCCAATTCCTTCACCCAGTTTACATCAATGAAATTTCCCTCAAAAGGCTTCGGACAACTCTTAATCTATTGCAGAAGACATTTTGTTAAGATGTCGTACTGTGAAATTGAACCCAGAAACCGTAAATAGCTGCATCTAGTACCGTATGTAAGATAAATAAAAACGTTTAGTAAGAGCAGAATCAGACTTGAAGTTTAATATTGCTTCTTAAATAATGGAAAAATGTGATATAAACTTTGCAGTTTTGATAATTTTCTCCTCTAGCTTGCTCAGTCTCCTTGAAATTATAGTCATCAGAAAGAGATTTTCTCTAGCAGAAAATATGAAAAAGCATATTAACTGCAAATCAGACACTACCTCCAAAATTCTATAAAAGAAATTGATATTATTACATAAGATAATAACAAATAATGAAAGTTACGTTATGATTCATATAAATTGAAAACATCATAAAGAATCCTCCTCTTATTAAAACATCTATGAAACTGAAGAGCTTCAGGAAGATTTCTTGAGTAAATAAGCAAGGCATAACTAAATGAATACAAGTTAATAAATTGATATTAAAAGAAACAAAAACAAATACATGAATGATATCTAATTGCATATGAAATGATTTCCAAATTGGTAAGTTAACAAAAAGATCTCTTCTATGAAAGCATATCAACACTAGAGACATCCCTCTCTAACTAGAAATAAATATATATTGTAAACTTTTCTTCAGCTGAAACTCATTTTCATTGTATTTATGAAGTTTAGAAATTAAATTTTTCATTTCCACAAAATTATACTTCAAATGCTATAAGATTCTGCATTAGAATAAAGGAAAAAATGCTTAATAAACGAGATTATTAAACTGATCCTTGAGCTCTAATAATGTTTTTTATAACTTCCACAAATTCATTATAAAGCTTAAAATATATTATCAGATATTTAATTAAAAATACAAACAACTGCCATCAGCAAATGGAGCAAAAAACATTCGGTGAACAACAATCTATACATAATCTCTGTAAATAATTAGCACTCACTCTCTCTCTAACATGCACTCCAAAATGTATATAAGTGTGTGTGTGGGTGTATGTGTGAGTGTATGTGTATCATGTGTAGTGTATGTGTGTGTATGGAAAAAGTATATTCCCACTCAGGAAAGATTATATATATATATATATATATATATATATATATATATATGCACACACGCACATACGTACCCAAATACAGGTATTCACACACTACAAACATGTCTATGTGTATATATGTGTATATATATAATATATATATATATATAATAATAAATATTAGGGAATAAATCCAAATTTACAGGGAAAAAATCAGATTTAGGATTAAATCCAATTTTATAGTAAGATATTATATAATATTAATTCGAGACAAAACCACTATTTTGCAAAACAAACAAGGAAAGACTTAATCAATACATAAAAATTTTTAATATAAAGAAATATATATATATATTGTATTAAAAAACAGCAAAAATACCATGCTGCTTTTTAATAAAGCATTTTACTCTACCTCTGGTATTTGAGTGCTATTTTTCCACCTTATTTCGCATTTATGCGCTTACTCTGGTAAATATATGTATGTATATATATGTATATATATATGTTTGTGAAAGAGAACAACAAATGCCGAGGTATCACAAGCATCTCGAGTCCTCTTTCACAAATATATATCTGCTAAATCGGAAACCTAAAAGGGATTCATAGTTCCCGTCTCAGTTATGAGCTTAGAACCTTGATAATCCATTACAGTACCTACCCAGTGTACCTATTCATATAGATCACCAGTGAACTAAAACCCCCATGTTCTATATATATAAAGAATGAGAAAGGGTGTGTGAATTTCAGATGCTTGGATAAGTGTTTATGGTCAGAAAAGAAGACCCTAACATTTCCAGTTAAATTCTGTCTGAAGGAGAATAGTAGTATTTTTTAAAAAGTTTGTTATCATTGTGAATATCATACATTTTGGAAGAGGACCATAAGAAAGAATATAGTAAAAAGATCATTGATAGATTGTTGGTATCAAAAGAGTTGAAATTTTATCTATCCTGCTAAACTTTCTGTCCATGATCAAATTTGATTTGACAATAAATCCAGGTTCTTAAAGTAAATGCAAATTGGCTCAGTGAAATTAAGAAAATGGTTGGAAACGTTGAAAACCAAACAATGCTAACGCTTGATTTTTGAAACTATTTCCTTGTTACTTTTTTTTGTGATATTAAAAGATCTTCAAGTGATATTGATGGGTTAGACTAGGCATTCACTGTGGAGCCGTTATTTTTACCAACAGGCTGTGATATTTTCAGCATTAGCTTAAAAGCAGGGCAATAGTGTTACAGGGCAATAAGGTACTTAAGAATTGGACATAAGCATTTGCCTGTTTATTCTTCTTTTAGCTGAGATGGGTTATATGTAGTTCTAGAATATTGCTTGAAGATAATTGGTGAGAACATCAATTAGAATTTGCCAGCAACACCTCGAAGGTAATAAAGGAGTAAAAAAAAACCAGACATATTAAACTTGTATCAGAAAAATACATGAAAGAAACGCTAATCTCAAACTTTTATTCAATAAACATAAAAGAATAATAAAAATAGACAAAAAGGCACAGACACGGTTGTGTGGTAGGAAGGAGGCGGTGAGCTGGCAGAAACGTTAGTGTGCCGGGTGGAATGCTTAGCAGTATTTTGCCTGCCGTTACGTTGTGAGTTCAAATTTCGCTGAGGTCGACTTTGCCTTTCATCCTTTCGGGGTCGATAAATCAAGTACCAGTTATGCACTGGGGTCGATGTAATCAATTTAATCCTTTTGTCTTCCCTTGTTCGTCCCCTCTATGTTTAGCCCCTTGTGGGCAATAAAGAAATAAGAAGATTGCTTCCCAACCACATGGTTCCAGGTTCAGTCTCACTGCGTGGCACCTGCGTGACAAGTGTCTTCTACTATAGCCTCAGGCCAACCAAAGCCTTGTGAGTGGATCTGGTAGACAGAAACTGGAAGAAGCCGATTGTGTGTGTGTGTGTGCGCTTGTCCATCACTGCTTGACAACTGGTGCTGGTGTGTTTGTTCCCATAACTTTGCAGTTCTGCAAACAAGATCGATGACATAATTACTAGGCTTCAACAAAATTAGTCCTGAGGTCAATTTGTTTGACTAAAACCCTTGAAGGTGGTGCTCCAGCATGGCAACAGTGTCAAATACCTGAAACAAGTAAAAGAATAAAAGAATTAAATAGATCAAGGGTGAAACTGTTGTATTATTAACTAGCAGTATCGCTCAGTGTTGCTTGGGTTTGTTTCGACCCTTTAGAATTGGAATTTTTTAAAAGTAAAAATTTCGCATTATGTAGCTTGTTATTCTCTTTAAGTGAACATTTTCTGCTTGAAATATACTGAAAAATGGCGACACAGCAGTGAAAAAATCGTAAAAAATAGGGATTTTCATAGAAAAAAAAGCACCTTTTCGATGTTAATAATTTTTGGTGTTAACATGGTCCAATATGAATTTTTTCTTCTACGGAAGGAAGAGCAAGCCTTTTTCTATCATACTCTCAATTTTGGTCAACTTGCACCTCAGGATCTCGGATGAGATAGTGTTAGTTGAAGGCTGCCAAACCTGCCACACACAGACAACTTCAGCTTTGTATATAAAGAGATAAGGTAATAAGGTAGTGAGCTGCCAGAATGGTTCAGGTTTCAGACAAAAGTTCTTAGAGACATTTCATCTGGTTTTGCATTCTGAGTTCAAAATTTACTGAGGTTGACTTTGCCTTTCATCCTTTCAGGATCAGTAAAAGAAGTACCAGTTATGCACTGGGGTCGATGTAATTGACTACACCTTTCTTCTAAAATTTCAAACCTTGTGCCTTTAGTAAAAAAAAAAAAAGAAATTATTGATAGGTAATCAGTTCTTGATTCCTAAATTGCTCTATTACATGAGGTACTTCTTTGCAGTCCAGGGAATGTCAGTGTTATTTATTTTACAAGTCTCAGTTTACATAGCGATAAAAGTAATTCTGAACAATGCAACTGCCCCCGCCTTCAATAAACATCTTTTTTCAAGTAAAGTTGTTGTTTTTTTCCCCTCATCTGTTTAGCATCATGGAAACCAGAGAGATTGTATAATGTTTTTATAACTAGGAACCAGCTGACTTAGAATAATGCCTTTATATCAAAATATTATATATTGCTTTTACCTTAAAATTTGTCCCTCTGTAAACATAGCTCACATTTCCTTTTTTCTTAAATGCAACCAATTTATTTCAGAAACTCAGAAACACGCATGCGTGCACACACACACACACACACACACACACACACACACACAATAGATGCAATAACTAAACAAATCTTAGGCAAACTATATTTAATGGTAAAGATTTATAAGCAAGAATTCAAGAGTGAAACACAGAAAATGGATGTTAAATGATGATGATGACATGAAAAATGGGTAACAGACATATAGGCCATATTCCAGGAGTTTTCGCTCCTTCTTCAGCACCCAAACAGCCCATTGACTTATAAAAAAGTTTAATATACTTTGTAGTTTGTTATGGTTCCCTAACAAAATATGGTGTCACTACAGGTCATTAATATATCTGTGTGTGTGTGTTACTTTTTAATGTAGAAGGAAAAAGGTGAAATCTCCCTAAATTTGTGTTTAATACTAAAGTAACACTAGTTTTACTGTCTAAAAAGAGCATGATGATTGGCTGTGTTCATATAATGCAATATCTGTTCTTTTGCTGGAATTGGATCTTGAAGTACATATAAAGCTGTACATAATGGTATGTAAATCTTAAGTTGGAAGTGTTGGAGGCAGCCTGTGGATCTTCAACTTTTTCTATCCAATATTTACCTGCTGTTAGTTATAGCTTTATATGTTCTTTGATATCTGATTCTCAGAAAGAATTATTCCACATTCTCTTGAAAGTTTATAAATTCTTATGATGTCAGCTATGATTCTTATTTTGTTGGCTGTGTGACATGTATCAGTTTGTGTTTCATTTCTCTCTTTCTGCTTTTAACTTATAATTTACAAATTTATATCATCATACAAATATTTACTCTGGATTTGTATTAATAACCAGATCTTAGATATACAACAAAAGTTTTCAACACATTATGGTAAATAACATTAAAACAATAAAACAAAAGTGAATGTAACTGTATATATGTATTTTAAATGGTGAGTTTTTTATGCTGCAAGAATTTTAGCTCTTGTTAATGATCTCAGATCAAGTCTTTGCCAAACAAATATGACTCCAAAACATTTATTTTAACCTCTCCAAGCATAAAACTACCTTCCTTTCTACAGTAACCCCACTCAGTCAAAGATAATTGTAGTCTTGTGAGCCACATGGCAATCTCACTAGTGCTGATGCCATGAAAAAAAGCTCTCAGTACACTCTTAAAGAGATTTCTGTTATGAAGGGCATCTAGCTATAGAAACCATGCTAAACTAGAGCGCAACACAGTCTTCCGACCAGTTGCCTCGTGTCAACCTGCCGTACCCATACCAGCATGAAAGATGGTTGTAAAAAGATGATGATGATGATAATATAGTGAGGATTTATAAATGAAGCTGAATGAGGGAAAAAATTCATTTTAGAATTTACTTCCCTTTATATAATCAAATTTAGAAAATGGGTAGATAAAGTAATTGAGGTAATCAGAGTAAGTGACAGAATACTTAAGATTAGATTAGTGCTTCATCATAGTTTAGCAACCATTATATCAGCCTATTTATCTTAGTCCTCCAGGCAATAACGGAGGAATTCAAGACAGGATGCCCTTGGGAGCTCCTCTATGCTGATGACCTTGCTCTAATTGCTGAGTCGCTATCAGAACTGGAGGAGAAGTTTCAGGTGTGGAAACAAGGATTAGAATCGAAGGGCCTCAGAGTCAATCTAGCTAAAACCAAAGTCGTAATCAGTAGGAAGGTAGACAAATCACAAACACCTTCAGGTAGATGGCCCTGCTCGATCTGTAGAAAAGGTGTAGGTAGAAACTCTATAAGATGCACCAAGTGTAAGCTATGGACACATAAGAGATGCAGCAATGTCAAAGGAAGGCTAACTAGGAAGATGGTTTTTGTATGTGGCAGATGCTCAGGAACAATAAACACTGAAAATGCTCTGAGACCAACTTCCGTCACTTTCCAGGGAGAAAAACTAGAAATAGTTGATAGTTTCCGTTACCTAGGTGACCAAGTCAGCAGCGGGGGCGGGTGTGCTGAAAGTGTAACTGCTAGAGTAAGAATAGCTTGGGCAAAGTTCAGAGAGCTCTTACCTCTGCTGGTGACAAAAGGCCTCTCGCACAGAGTGAAAGGCAGACTGTATGATGCGTGTGTACGAACAGCCATGCTACATGGCAGTGAAACATGGGCCGTGACTGCTGAGGATATGCGTAAGCTCGCTAGAAATGAAGCCAGTATGCTCCGATGGATGTGTAATGCCGGTACTCACACTCGGCAGAGTGTAAGTACCTTGAGAGAAAAGCTGGACCTAAGAAGCATCAGTTGTGGTGTGCAAGAGAGACGTTTGCGCTGGTATGGTCATGTGGCGAGAATGGATGAAGATAGTTGTGTGAAAAAGTGCCACACCCTAGCGGTTGAGGGAACCTGTGGAAGAGGCAGACCCAGGAAAACCTGGGACGAGGTGGTGAAGCACGACCTTCGAACTTTAGGTCTCACTGAGGAAATGACTAGAGACCGAGACCTCTGGAAGTGTGCTGTGTGCGAGAAGACCCGGCAGGACAAGTGAGTCCACAACCCGTGGCCTTCTACATGGGATGGAGCCAGCCTACGTATGCATACCTTCCCTTCTTGGGACACAAAACTCTACTTGTGAAGACGTGTTGAGGCAAGTGAGGATCAGAATCGAAATCGATCAATGGAAATTGCGGATGTGCTACCAGTGCCAGTGGCATGTCGAAACTCTGCTTGTGAAGACCCATTGAGGCAAGTGAGGATCAGAATCGAAATCGATCAATGGAAATCGATCAATGGAAATTGCAGATGTGTTACCAGTGCCGGTGGCATGTAAGAGAACTTTCCGTTTCGCGACCGTTGCCAGCACCGCTCCGTTTCGTGTCCGTTGCCAGCCTCGCCTGGCCCTCGTGCCGGTGGCACATAAAAAGCACCATCCGTTCGTGGCCGTTTGCCAGCTCTGTCTGGCACCAGTGCGGGTGGCACGTAAAAAGCACCCACTACACTCACGGAGTGGTTGGCGTTAGGAAGGGCATCCAGCCGTAGAAACACTGCCAGATTTGACTGGGCCTGATGAAGCCTTCTGGCTTCACAGACACCAGTAGAAGCGTCCAACCCATGCTAGCATGGAAAACGGACGCTAAATGATGATGATGATGATGATGATGATGATGATGATGAAATTATTATTTTAAAATTTCAATGTATAAGAAAGTGAAAAAAATAGTTTAAATTATTGGTATAAACTTGTTCTCTTCTCATAAGTCAATAATATATTCAAGAAATGCATGAACATCCCAAACTCAGTTTCATTTCTATAAGTCTATAGATTATTTCTTTCTTGGTGGGTGGGGGTGTTAGCTGAATGGATAAATTCTTTGACTTCCAGCTTCTTAGTTTTTCATTTAAAAGCTATAAAGACATTTTGCTGTTGGACAAATCTTTTATTCTACATTCTTTAGTATGTCTAGCTGTAAGGAATTGCTAACACAATTTCTGGAAATGTCGCCTTAAACAGACTGGCCTCCTTTCCAGGAAGAGATTTGTCTCTTATCAGTTTGTGAAGGGATTAAATTTTAACTGGTGGAACATCTCAATATTTTAAAATTCTATGGAGCAATAGGGTGCTGTTGCCGTTATTTGGCCCTAAGTCATCTCTGACTGAGCAGAGAGATGCAGTAAAATATTCCAGCTATGATCATCTCATCAATTTGAGGCTATCAAAGACTACGCGTACAATGGTGTCATTTGTGAGAGATCTGTTTACTAGTTGTAGCAGGATCATGGGACCTTTGAATTAATGCACAGAAAGTTGCCAGAAAATGATAGAATGATGAGATTCCTAAAGCCTTTGTAATATTTCCTTTGTTAGTATTTCACAAGATATTATTGAAATTCTGTTAAAAAATTTGAAATAAAAGAGCATCAGAATGTGAATCTTTGAGTTGATGATACTTCCACAAGGGTTTGTGTAGGTGTTAAATACATTTTCAACTGACTCAGTTAGCAGAAATCTTTCACTTTATCAGTAAACAAACTCAAAGTCAAGCAAAAATTGAAAGTATATAAATTTATTTTGGGATGGTTATCTATTATCATTACTTTTCGTATGTATACACACTTTTATATATATGTGTGTGTATATTTATATGTATGTATGTGTGTGTGTATATAATGTGTAAGTGTGAAATTCACATTTTAGCAACTTGTCATAGATCACATACTTTCACCCACACTTTTTCTTTATGTACACACACACACACACACACACACACACACATACCTCCATGTGTGCGTGTGTATACATATATATATCTATATGCGTATAAACCTGCACACATACTACATGTATATACACCCCCACACGCATATATATGAATATATATGTTTGTATATATATATACACACACACACAGATGTAGATATATATATATTGTGCTTAAATGTATTCTCTCACAAAGTGAAATCTTAGCTGAGAGATAATAGACAACCTTATCTCTGTATCGGTGTAACAAACCATCATCCTACGAGATTCTTTTTCTTTGCAGTCTGTTGAGACTGATGCCACTAATTTATTGTCCAATGATAATGCGTTTACAAAACTAATTTAAGAAAACGAAAGAGGAAAAAAAAGCTATAATTTCAGGGCAACTTAGAATTTTTTTTTCTCTCCAGTTTAGTGTTGAAAACCTGGAATATCTTGTGACTGGAGAATGCATTTATTTTAAATGTAACCATGTAAGCTTATGGTTTTGATTTCTCTTGTGGGATGTCATGCATAGGTACCATCGAGGCATTAGATAAAGCTGAAGGCTGAAGAACAATTGTCTATATACCACTTTTGGGGAAAATTTATCTAAATATTGCCATTATATCAGCATTTTCTGACTTGGCATTTCTTTGAACACTTCATATGGACAGCTTAAAGACATCAACCAACTTAAAGACATCACAAAAACTCAATAGTATCTTGCACAATGTACAGGTTATTGATTTTTACGTGATCTAAAGTAACAGTTCAGAGATTGTTCTCCACTTTTTCAAAAAGTTTGTTCTATAGTCTTTCTTTTCTTTCCTCAGAACTCTATGTACGATACAATGCCACTTTATTTTCGCATCTCTCACTCTCTCTCTCTCTCCTTCTCTCACTCTCTTCTTTTCGTTTCTATCTCTTTTCCTTTTTTTTTTGTTCTTTCTTTTATGTACTACACGCCATACTTTGTTTGCAAGCAATTTCTCATTATCAGTACATTCTTCGCTTTTTCTATCATGTATAAACAAAAAAGAAAATATTTCCCAAATTATATATAGAATGTTTATTTTCTTTTAAAACATATCTGCTATTTCTTTACAAATCTTTTTTTTTTTCCAACTTTATTTATCTATTTATTTATTTTTGTTCATCTAATAATTGTGTCTTTTTTTTGATTGATCATAAAAGGCAAACTTAGAGACAGCTTCAGTGATAAGGAAAAAGATCTCATTAAATTGCAATCCATCAATGCAACAAAATGAATTTATCTTTTGACTTTTATTTTCTGAAGTAAAATGATATTTTATATATGTATGGGTAGACATATCTGTAGATTCTGTCTTGATCTTCATGGACTTAACATCATATTTTTTTTTATGAAGAACTACAATAATTCCAAAGAAACTCAAGCTATATAATATTATATTTACTATATCTCTTTATAACTTTTATCTCTGCAATTGTCACCAGATCAAGATATCTCTTCAAAAGATCCGTCTGTTTCAGTTTACCTTGCTTTCGTTTGATTTCTTTAGACGTTGATCATAAAAGTATGATTTTTTTTTTTAGTGCGAGTCTGTCTTCTTTCTTTTGGAAAATCTTGAATATTAATTGTTCCATAAATGGTTCTAATGAATTTATATCAAGTTAATACTTTGAAATCATGACCAAAATCAGGGATTGGACACATTTACCACCTGTTCTTTTCCGATGCTGCTATACATGGCTGTAATGTGATCAAAGCAGTAAGATCTGCTAGTGTTAATTTGGAATGGTTGATGTAAGATGGTGAGTAGTGGAGTTATAATGATGATGTTGAGGGAGGGTCAATGGTTAATCAAAACTGGAAGAGACATGCATTTTATTATTTCATAGAGTTGCTGAAACTAGTTGAGGAAGCAGTAAGGTGGAAACCATCACCTTCTTCACAAGGTTTCCTAGTCGGGAGGCAAGAGAGAAATAGAGAAAGCACAGTTGTTGTTGTAGGAAAATTCATGTGGAGGCACGTGACCTAGTGGTTAGAGCTGCGAACTCGTGGTCGTGGGATCGCGGATTCGAATCTCAGACCGGGCAATGTGTGTGTTTATGAGTGAAACACCTAAGCTCCACACGCCTCCGGCAGAAGGTAATGGTGAACTTCTGCCTGACTCTTTTGCCACAACTTTATCTCACTCTTTCCTCCTGCATCTTGCAGCTCACCTGTGACAGACTGGCGTCCTGTCCAGGTGGGGAACCTAAATGCAAAGGAAACCGGGAAACCGGCCCTAATGAGCCAGGTATGGCTTGAGAAGGAACAACAAACAGCATGCTAAGTTATTGAGTTCTATTCATCAGAGGACATGATCTGTTTACTTGTAAGAACGGACTTTTTGTAAAGCTATTCAAGAGCCAATTATGGATGTAAAAATGAGTCATAAATTAAATCTGCTACCTGGGAACAAGAGCTTTTGCACAGCTTCTCTCTACTCCTTTTCACTCACAAAACTTGGGAAAATTTAAGGCATTGATAAAAGTCCTTTGCTCAAAATGCCAAATAGTGATATTGATCCTATAAATATTTGATTGCAAACTAAGCCCCCTAATTGCATGTCCCTGCCTATACCAACGTCTGAAGATGATTGTTACTATGACAACAAGGTTGTTAAGAATTTGTGTAACATTCATTGTTCCTGAAAACTGTCTGTAGAATGAAATGTTTTCTATAGTACAGGGACACTGCTAAGTTATTTTTTAATAACGTATTATTAATTAGGGGCAATTAAAATGTCTTCTTAATATGAGAGATTAGATGAGCGATATATCTACTTCTGTCAATGAAAGAAAGAGTACGTGTTTGTGGAACAAAGCCACTATTCATTAAGAGTTCAACAATGTTTATTCACCTTATGTAATTGTGACATTAATTAATCCAGGAAATTGTTAAATTGGTTATAATTCCGAAGACTTGCAAACAAGAAAACCATAATTAGAGCTAAATAAAGAAATTGGTAATATATTAGCGCTTACCTTTGTGTAAAATGATAATTTTTGGTTTTCTCATTATTTTTGTGCCATACAATTACTAATTACTTTACCAAATTCTTACAACATTGACCTCACCCTCTCTTTTCCT
>NC_043013.1:55182838-55185338 GCF_006345805.1 Octopus sinensis | reverse complement strand
GGACTGGATGCTTGTTAATAACTAGTAACTTAGCCTATGTTGTTACTTTTCAGCCCTAATAAAGCAAACCTATAATCAAAGATGTTCCAGTCATGACCATCCCATTTTTTCCAGACAAAGTGCATCTATGGTTGTACTTTCTATCCAAATGTTAATTTTTTTTTATTAATAATTAATGTATTAAGATAACGAGCTGGCAGAATCATCAACATATTAAAGGCAGTGCTCCAGTATGGCCATAGTCAAATGACTGAAACAAATAAAAGAATAAAAGAAGACCAAGCAAAATGCTGCTAGCAGCATTTCATCCATCTTTATGTTCTGAGTTCAAAGGCCACCAAGGTGGACTTTGCCGTTCATCCTTTTCAGGTCGATGAAATACATGCAAATTGAGCATTGGGGTCGATGTAATCGACTTATACCTCGCCCCCGAAATTGCTGGCCTTGTGCCAAAATTGGAAACCCATAATTAATATGGTAGGGTGTAATTTGAGGAAATTTTGACTGTTATGTTTGTATAGGGACTCCATCATTGGCTCATCATCATCATCATCGTTTAGCGTCCACTTTCCATGCTAGCATGGGTTGGACGGTTCAAGTGGGGTCTGGGAAGCCAGAAGGCTGCTCCAGGCCCAGTCTGATCTGGCAATGTTTCTACAGCTGGATGCCCTTCCTAACGCCAACCACTCCGAGAGTGTAGTCGGTGCTTTTTACGTGCCACCGGCACAGGTGCCAGACGAGTCTGGCAAACGGCTATGATCGGATGGTGCTTTTTACGTGCCACCAGCACGGGGGCCAGGCGAGGCTGGCAACGGCCACAAACGGATGGTGCTTTTTACGTGCCTTTTGCTTTAAATATTTTAACCCAGATACATATTGAAATATGTGAAAGGGTGGAGCAAGTTAATTCCAGGCTGGTTACTTCAATAACTTATTCTCTCTATGATTCTTGTAATGTTATGGAATTATTTCATAGTAATTTATCGTTATTGTCATTACCATAGCAATTTATTATCCTGATAGAAATTAATGCTTTTTTGTTTTTAACACTTTTTAAGGATTAATATTCACTGATTGAAGAATTTCATGAATTAGTTTGGAAGGAAGAATAAATGATAAAAGACTAATTTCTAGAATTTTTCAAACGGCAGCACAGAGAAACGAGCTTAAATTATGCAAATTTATGCCTTCCCTCTGTAGAATGCTTTTAGTAAATTTTTGCTACACCACATTCATTCAAATGAAAATTTTGAAAAATAAAATAAAACAGAAATGTTTAATTTCAATTATTAATAGGAATTGTACGTACTTCCAGTGCTTTACAGACTAAATTGATTTCAGGATGAGGTAAGGAAGACGAGAAAGAATTTTCTTTATTTTGCATATATCATTCTGGTAAAGTAATCTTGCTGCTAACTGTAAATGTAGACAATAACGGTAGTGTTGCAATAGAGACTGCAATTAGAATCTGACACAAACTAGAAAATCTCAGACTCAGGTTCTATTATTGCCACTCAACCTACGTAAAATGTCTTTTATCTTGTTATCTGATAACCCGTACTTCATCCAACTCAAGGAATTATTAACAGATCAACTTTTCTTGTGCTCAATCAGTTGATGAGTGGAATCGGTAATATTTATATCTAAGACAGATACTCATTGGCTTACATGGCAGCGAATCTCTACAGATTGCTGTGATATCTTGTACACTTTTCATTCTCTTGTGAAATGCTGTATTGTTCGCTGAGATAATTATGAGGCGTTACATACAAAAAGTAGGACTTGTGTTTATTTGGGTTTATCATATCATCTATTTTTCCTCATTTTACCATCTGTCATCTCTCACAAGCACATAACTGATAATATACATATATTATATATATATATATATATATATATATTATATATATATTTTATTGTGTTGTATCTCTCCATTTCTCTCTCACTTTCTCTCTCTATATATGTGTGTGTGTGTAGTTGAATAGATGTAAAAAGAAAAAAGAGCAAAGCTGTAGAATATACCATTTGGTATAGTATGTGGAAAGCTTTCCATTTTTCATGCTGTTGCATAGACCTGCAAAGCAATCCTAATTGCAAAACAAATTATTTATAGCATTCCATACTATAATTATTTTAAACTCTAACTTATTTAATCGATTAAAAGTTATATTACTGATACATTAATTACTTGTCCATTCTAGATTCTCAAAATAGATTCTCAAAATATATATGCATATATATATATACATATATGGGAAGCTTAGTGATTAGGGTTTTCAGCTCATGATTGTAAGGATGTGAATTCAATTTCTGATGACATGTTATGCCTACTCAGCTGGCAAAAATGAGTAGTACCTGTATTTCAAAAGACACATTCTGTGTTATGCTGAATCTCCCTGAGATCTACGTTAAGGATATGCATGTCTGTAGAGTGCCCAACCAGTTGCACATTAATTTCATGAGCAATCTGTTCCATTCATGGAATCAATTGTAACCAACA